>NC_135497.1:344214182-344420650 GCF_052857255.1 Amblyomma americanum
TCGTTTGTATTGTCCTCCAGTCCGTGGCATCTGGGGAGGTCAATTTTTTGTGTGGCGGTGAGAAATGTCTTCTTCTAACCTATGCTGTTCTAACCTTCCGTCATAAGATCCTAGGAGAGGGGTGGTGTAGGGATGGGGATCCGCCCTGTTTGTGAGAGCTAAGGATAGACCATTCTCTACCTTCTACCTTCACGGCCAGCAGATTTGTACGCGCAATTTTTCCTTTCAACTTCCTTGCAGTTCGATTAACTCCCTTCGGCATAATCACACTGCCCTGGTTGTGGTGATGCCGAAACACAAAAGCATCTGCTTTGTTCATGCATAACAATGTGCAACAATGCATAGCACGGTGTTTGAAGGTGATAAGGAGAGCTAGCGCCCTTGCTTTGCTTTTGATTAATTATGCAAATCGCCACAAATTTTTTTATGCGGTCAAGTTTTGAGCAACAGACGTTTCCGTGTTCCCATTCAAGTTCGAAGTTCTAGTAAATTAGCAGCATCTATGTCAAAATCTCTTATGCTCCTTTCGAGGTCAATAAAAAGAACCCAGACACAGTTTGCCCTGCCATAAATTCCGCCGCAGGAAACAGGAGAGGAAATGATGCAAGCATTTGTTGTGAACATTGCAACCATTGTAAAACCAATCACATGGTAGCCCAGCTATTCTTAGCACAACAACGATGGGGTTCACTGCGCCGCATCCACTGTCGATGGCTGTGGCTCCCACACAAACACTGCCCATGTCCGCTCATCCCTGTTTTCAGAAATTGTTCAATTCTTCATTGCCAACTAACGATGAGCATGAATTATATTAAGTATAGGCAATTGATTGCAATTCAAAATTTGCAGCTGGTGGTTAATGACAGGCATCTCTGTTTTTAGAATTTCGAAACCTCAATTATTTGCGCCGCTGTTGCTCTAGGAAATTTGGCTCGAACGCGCCAATAGATATGAGCTTTCGAAAACCATGCAGGCAATGAAACCTTCGCAGCGAACTATACTCCAAAAGCCAAATTTTGTCGAGCCACATCCTCAAGGGTAATTGCCTTTTATAAATTCTAAAAGCTGTTAGGGATAATATTAAGGACTGACAACAAATCTGTGATCCCCCCTCCCATAATCTGCGCACTTTACTTTAACAACTAAGAAGTTAATTATTAAATTTAGTAAACTAGCTCGCTATATTAGACGTTTGAAAGGATTTCTGCAGCCCGCCAACACTGGTAATACTATGCTAAAAAGCCATATTTTTGCCCAAAAAAACACAAATTTATTTAAAATTACTTAAGACTTCACTTAAACACCTTGTATTATACGAACAATAGATTCCACAACTGATTTCAGAAAAATTACTACGTCGGGAGAGTGTAGAACACGGCTTTTCTTTCCAGGGGAGATTCCACGGCCTCTTTAACCGAGAGACGTAAAATTGATTTTCATTCTGTTTCGCGAGAAACTTCTAGAAGGCGAGGACGTTCATGTATGCACTATGTGAAAAGAAAGGTATAAACACTGGTAGTTATCTAAGATTTATGCATTTCTAACGAAAAGTCTATATGAGGCGGCGCTTGCTTTATCTTTATGAAGTCATGCTACAAAACCTAGTGAATGAAAATTTCTCAAAGCAAAAATTAAAACATTCCATCAAACGCCCACTCAACCACGTCCGGAACGCTCACTGGTGCCCACGGTGGACAGTCCAAATCCAACCGCCACCCTGCGTACAAGAATAAGAAATTATTGTTGCTGCTAAGCTTCTCACTATGCTCTTGGCTTCTAAGCTAAGAATCATGACTGTTCATTGAAGCATATTGCATTTCAGTAACGTTTTTGTTTACAGAGTGCTCAAAAACAGCAGCAAGCTGCCGGATACAAGTGCCGAGACGCAGACGATGCAATTCTTACAGTGCATTGGGCGCAATTTATAGCACACCTTATATTTTCTGGTTGACCTCTTTCTGCAGTTAATCTCTCTATAGCTTACACTTCCAATACATCCTAAAGTTTTCCCCACCTGCTTCCTTCCACAGACGGTAGAAATATCAACAATTTGTCGAATATAAAAGGGCACCATATATTTGTATCACTTAACTGTTCTCAAAAATGGTCTTGTTATGGAAGCAAACGGAAATGGAAGGGTGCTTGCAAGTGTAAGTATGCTATCCATAGTCCGCTTCGGCTATCTTCCGGTACGCACTTTATATCTTGGCAGAGGTGAATCTGGAATTCTTGAGCATAGGGACACTTGTGGCGCATGGCTCGAGGGTCCCACAATCTACCAGCAAGTTACCGAAACAGTGGAACGAGCGAGATTGTTCCGAAGAAAAGATTCAGAAAGGGTGCTGTTTCCTGCATCATGCTCAATTTTGACACACAAAAAGAAGCTTGTGTGCTCGCATAATAGTGTACAGTCTGTTTTGCTGGGGAAACCTGTTTGTCGAGAGGTACTGTTGGGGACAAAAGCGCCCAGGACACGCAATCGCTTTGTTATCAGCCGCTTGTTGCACATAACACTTGTGGAGATGAAACACACGCCTTGGACAGCGTAATGCGTGCTAGCGAAATCGGCTCAATAAAAACGCACTTCACACCTATCAGCCAATATCATCAGTTGCGTGTCCTGTACAATTTTGTCCCCTATAGCACACTCTCGCTGAACCCACGCTTTGAAGCGCCTATCATAACAACAAAATCAAAATGGTGCCGCCTGATGGCTTTGAAGTCATCGTCCACAATTCTCTACGAATTTTGGCTGCGATATTTGCTTTCCAGTGATTGTTCCACACCTCACGGATGGTATCATGCCTGCTGAAATTCTGGGAACTGACATTGCCTTGCTACGTCCCTATGGAGACGAATTGCAAACTATGATTAATGAATTAGACAGGCAGAGCAGTAGTATATATACAAGAATTAATTATGCAGAAAACCAGAGCTATGTCCTCAGTCTCGGAAGGCGGCGCCAGCTTGCAAGTGGTGCTCAAGTGCAGGAAGTAGTAAGGGAACACGTGTACTTAGGGCAGATATTGACCGCTGAACCGGATCACGAGTGTATAATAACAGAAAAAAGAAAATGGGGTGGAGCGCATTTGGCAGGTTCTCTCAGATCGTGAATGGCTGTTCACCAATATCCCTGTATAGTAGAGTGCATAACAGCAGCATCTTACCGGTACCCACGAATAGGGCAGTAGCGTGGATGCTAGCGAAAAAGGTTCAACTTAGGACAGGCGCGTGTCATTTAATTGTCAATAAACACGGAAGTTACGATTTTGGAAAAAAAAGCATATTCGGGATAAACAAGTTTCCTGTCTGAAAATTTCATGGCCTAATTCTGATTTCCAGCCACTAAAATATCTTTATACTTCGCGCCAACAACACCCGGCGATTTAGGACACAGCGCCTGTCGCTTGCCACGACCGCGTCACCAATGGCCGCCATCTTGTAACTGTTTTAATGCTGGCTCCTTTACCCACTACTCGGCACTACTGACTAATGTTAAAATTTTGTTGAAACGTCCTGAATCCGCTGTTTTTAAATCCTGTACAACGACCTCAGTATGGCGGGCGCGCGCATTTAAAATTCGATTTCCTCAGCTTCGTGTTTTTCGCCAAGAAGACTAGCCTTACGGAAGTTTTTGGTATGTTTTCTGCAGAGGAATTGCAACGATCTCGCACCGCTGAGTTCAGGAAGAAATAAGCAATGGAGCTGTTTCGCCTTCGTTTCGCTGAGTGGAATATTTCAAACTTTGGGAGCAATATTGTCACCTAACTACACATCATAATTATGGTGTTTGGGGGAAATTTAACATTTTGTAATGATGATATACTTGAAAAACAATATAGTTAGGATAACTCAAGACGACAGATCTTTGGCTGCAGCTCTATTTCAATCAAACCCAAAAAATAAAGAAAGTGTCTTATCGACCCGTTAGAAATACACTAGTTAGTATTCAGGTATTTTTCTTATAAAATGGGAAATAATTCAGACAAACTGAAACTAAATGTATTTTTGAAAACAGAAATAACGAGAATATGCACGCACCTAATTTCAATGTGAAATATCTAAGGACAGCGCCGTGCACTCAGGAAACAAAGATGATAATTGTAACTATAAGACACTGGAAGTGGGCAAAGTGTGTCAGGGAGCAAACACTGGTTAATCACATCAGGGTCGAAATCAAGAGGAAGAATTGGGCTTAGGTAGCACATGTAATGCGAAGTCAAAACAACCGATGGTCCTTAAATAAAGGTGCACTAAAGAGGAATCCAAACACGTCTTCTTAGCGCGGGAAATCGATCAACATGTTCCGAACATTCTTAGAAACCTCCAAATATTGTCTTGTGCGGCCGATTTCCCTAATTTAAATAACAATAAACGCCGTCACTCACGCCTTTTTCTGAACTCCACACTGAAGGTAGGAGGAGTCAACCAAAGTGTGGAGTGCCTATCAGCCAGTCCTGTGGCGGCTTCGCTTTCGCTTTTCTTTAAGGGTTTAGGTTTCTGTAAAAAAAAAAGCTTTCAATCGCAGACAACAGAACCACAGGTTAGACCCGCGGAAATAAAAATACGCCTGGACAATTTGATTGACGTATCAATCCGCCGCTGGCAGTGCGGCAAGCCGCCACAGGACTGGAAGCAAGTGTACGCGTTGGTTGACTCCTCCTTCCTTCAGCTTCGAGTTAAAACAAAGGGGGGGGTCGGGACATTTAATCCGAATTTAATTAGGGAAATAGCCCGCACACTACAATAATAGAGTTTTTAAGAATACCTGGAACGTGTAGATAGAGTTCCCGCGGCGAAAAGACGAGTTCAGATTCCTGTTCAGTGCACCTTTAAGGGCAACAGACTGGATTCCAAGGGAACGGACGCCTTGCAGGAGGCAGCAGGAAAATAGGTTGGCGCATGAGTTGAAGTTTGCAGGGATACGGTTTCCGCCACTAGCACAGGACCGTATCAGGTTCAGCCAAGATAAAAGTTTTTTAGCCCCGTTTCAGCTGTAACATTTTATATAGGCCAAGCACTCGGAGCTCCCATTCAGCTCAATTTTTTACATCTCTCTGTAGCCTTCTCGCATCTTTTTTGCTCGATTTTGTGCTGGGCTCCATCGATTATACAAGATTTCCTCTTGGAATGTATTCCTACACTGCGTTTTGTTTTGTTTTCTTTTGTTCAGTGAAATTCCCGTCACTGAACGGCAGAATGCATACCATTCCTCAGAGGTTTTTTTTTGTGAATTGCTTTTTACTCTAAATAGGTGTTTTCACTTTGTGAAATTTTTTTTTGAGAAAATAAAACAGGACAGTTACAAAACCGACCGCATTGTCTTATCGTGCATTCGCTTGTATGCTTCCTTTGCTGCAGATTTAATTGGTGCAGCTATGCTGTCCGATGCGCATGGCCTCCGCATAACCTCAGCGCGCACCATCTCAGAGGCCATGCGTGGGAAAAAATATGCAGTAACAGTTGAGTTTCCTTCTTCAGGTGGCGATGAGAGGAAACACCTTGTTGATGATGAAATCGGGGCTTCTTGATAACCCGGTGGTGTTAACTCGAAGAAAGAGGAAGGTTAACTATTTATTTACAACATAAATAAAACAAGAAGAAAAAATCGAGGAGAAAACCATTTACATGACTAAATCCTTGATCAGACGACTTCAGCCCTCGTTCACCCCTGAGCACTTGTTCTTAAACCCTCTGTCTCTGCCCTTAGTGGGGAAAGCAACCAATAAGATTACAAGCGACTCACCTCACCAATCAGTGGTTAGGAAAAGGAAAATAAGGTTTCCGCCAAACTGATCACAGATTGGGGGATGAATGGTGATATAAACATTTGGGAAAGGAGAGGTTGCAATCAAATACACAAACAACACAAACGCGACCACTCTCTCCCACGGCACCCACGGCCCAGCCGTTACCACTTTCCTATCTCTTTCGCACATGCGACGAAGATATGCCGACGAGATGATCCCTAAAGTTGTTTACAGAACACACCGCGAAAGAAGAAGACAGTCGTTACGGGAATAGTGGTTTTCCGGTCACTCGGATAATACTCAGCCCTATCTCGTGCGTTCTCGAAACCTCGTCGACCCCTTGACAACGAAGACATGTAAACACCTGTATATGGTTAGGCTTCTAAAGACGGGCTATGCCCGTAACGGCACGGAGTAAACAAGGACGTCCGCCACACTAAGGGGATGCAGAGACGGGATGGGCCCCTTTGTTGGCGACTTCCGACCCCACTGCTGCGGCCTTCTTTGCGGCCACGAGACCGACCAGTTCGCGGAAAGGTCAGCGAACTCCACAGTACCTTTGCGCAAAGTTCATTTTATACGATAAAGCTTTTTGGTCATTTTTGGGCTAGTTAAAATTTTCGATGTTGTTAAGGCAAGAAACGAACGACTAAGGACAGAACAAGTGTTCACGATCAACTGAAAGAATTTGTTAAGGCACGAAATTAATACAAAATTGAAGAAAGAAAAACAGAATGACATGACATGGGCAGTCCATATCAAGATTGCACTTCTCGCGCCAAAAAAGAAGAGCACATGAAACATCACCACAACTCAAACCCTATTACAAAAATAGTGATTCTCACGAAAGTCAACTCTGTGTAGGGTAACAAAAGTGATCGCACACTCACTCAGGTATCAGCTGCGTTTTTTATTCCAAAAGCCTCCATAATCTCTCGGGCAGTCTTATCTCTGTCTCTACAGAACAAGCGTTTGTTCAGAGAGTAGTGTGCACTTATGACTCTTAGCATTCTTGGTCAGGTGAGGCCATGAACCGCCATCAAGATACCTAGCATGTTCCCGAAGTCGAACGTTCAGACAGCGTGCAGTCTTTCCCGTGTAATGCGGAACACCAGATAAAGGAATGGAGTATACCACCCCGTAAGCACTATAACGAAACGGATCGGAGTGACTCGATCACGCCACACCCGTTTCTTCTCTCCCGCGGTGCATCATGCCTCTTAATGGCAACACAGATTCTGCCAAGTTTTTTTTTCTTTCGTTCGTCCTCATACGCTTGGTGAAGCATCAACATAGATCCTTCACAATTGGCTCACTTTACTACTCTTTTGCAAATTTTAAAATTTTCTATTTGGACTGAATTTGAGCTTCTATGGAGGCCAGTTTGTCTACATGTAGTTGGGGTACACCAGCAACTCTCCCCTTCCGTCAATCGCCATTACGCCTTCACCCGCAGCATATGCGTACGCGCGATGCTTCGTTAGATCTTCCTTGCTCTTGGCTTATCGCCCTTCGTCATCGCCACACTGCTCCAGTTCTGTTAATGCTGAAACTGAAGAACATCTGCATTGCTCACGCATAACATAGTGCCACAATGCATGGCAAAGTATAGCAGGGGTAAGCAGTGGTAGCGCCTGTACTTCGCATTTGATTTACTGTGCAAATCTCCCGTCATTTTGTTTTTTGTTGCGGTCGAATTCGAAGCAACCGACATTTTCGCGTCCCGGTTCAAGTTCAAAGCTATAGTAAATTACCAGCAGCATAGTAAAAGCCTCTTATGTTTCCTTGCAATAAAATAAAACCCACCCAGACAGAGCCTGCGCCGTCATGAATTGCGCCGCCGCAAACAGGAAAGGAAACGCAAGTAATCTTTGTGAAACTTGAAACCAGTGTAACACCAATCACGTTGTAGCCCAGCTATTATTTGCACAATAGAGATAAGAATAACTGCGCCGAAGCCAATTTCGATGGCTGTCGCTCGCGCAAAAAGACTCCCAAAATCCACTCAACTGACCCCGTTTTCTGAAATTCTTCCATTCTCGAGTGCCAGTCAAGGCTGAACACTCGTGTTTCCGACTTGTAACCGTCATGGGAACTCACTCTTCAGGAACATTTAACTCCGAGTTAGTATAAAGGAATCTGACAAAAAGAGGCATCACGCATAAAAAAAGTGATCAAAAATGCTACCCTCCGAAATCTTGCGTATAGAGGGTGCTGTAGGGAAAACTAAGTGCTTTTAAACAAAAAGGACTTTTGGTTTAAAAATATGGCTTTTGCCTCATAGCTTTGCCAGTCCTGGCGGACACCGCAGGTGAATTTTCTTAATTATACCAAGAGAGTTAACAAATTTCTGATAATTTACTTTAAGAACTATTTTGAACTGGTTGCATTTAGAAATTTGCCTCTAATTGTTAATGATAGCCATATCAGTTTCTGGAATTTTCATTACGCGGTAACTTACGGCGCTGTGCCTACAGAAACTTTAGCTACATTCGGCCAAAATAAATGCGCTTTCGAAAAGCATTCAGTCAAAGCAACGTTAATTTCGAACGCACGTAGCCGGAAAAAAAGCTAAATTTCCTCGTGTCACAGCGCCAAGAATACCAGCTTTTCAAAATTTTAAAACCTGGCAAGACAATACTAAATACCAGCTACAAATTCCTATTTGCTACTAGACAGCTAACTCTAAATGTTTAAAAATTAAAAATTAGCAACCAGCTCACTACCAAGACGATTCAAAGGCTTTCCAGTGGCCGCCAACACTGGTAAAAATAAGCTTAAAATGGCACATTTTTACCTCAAAGAGCCTTTTTTGAGAATTAAGTCTTCCCTGAAATACCCTGTATTAAACAATGATCGGTTTTATCAATTAAAATTCATAAGAAATACTACTTCAGGAGAGTGTAGATTACGAATTTTTTTCAGTCAAAAGTCAACGGTCTCTTCAGCTGACAAACAATGATATTCAGTCTGTTTGCAAGAAAAATATAGTGGGCGAAGAGGCGATGATCTTAAGGTAAGAATTATGCTAAAACAAAATTTATATCACGCTGGTGCTTGTTTACTTAAGATTCCTACAGTCGTAACGAAAGTCTACAAAGACGGCGCTTAGTTTAGTTTTAATAATTTATGTTACAATAGCTGTTGACTGAAAATTTCTCAAAAGAACAATTAGAATATCTCTGCAAACGCCCACTCCACAAGGGCAAAACCATTGACTAGTGTCCACGGTGGCCAGTCCAAATGCAGCCGCCACCCTGCGTACAAGAATAAGAAGTTATGGTTGCAGCGACGCTCACTGACTATATACTTGACTTCCAAGCTAGAATCATCGCTGTTCATTGCATCATATTGCGTTCCAGAGGAATTTTAGTTCACAGAGTTTAAAACAGCAGCAAGCCGACGGATACAAACCCGAACACCACGACGCGTTACATATTCAATACATTCAAAAGGTCTCCACAGTTGCTTCTTACCAAATCTAAGCATCACTTGAGCAAGACAGTAGAAACATCAACTTTTTGTATCATGCTAAGAAAGCACCATCAGTTTCTTCCACTTTCTACTTCTCAAAAGTAATCTTAATAAGGAATCAAACAGCTCGGGCTGGGAGTCTGCGAATGTGAGTATCCTATTCATAATGTGATTCGGCTGTTTTGGGCTATGCGATTCATCCGTTGGCAGAGGTGAATGAGGCACCATTGAGCGCAGGGATACTAGCGCGCATGGCTTGAGGCTCACACAAACTACCCATAAGGTACCGAGAAGTTGGACCACAAGCGAGATTGTTCCAACGAAAACATTCAGAAAGAGTGCTTTTTCCTTCATCATGCTCAATTCTCATCCACAAAAAGAAGCACCTGTGTTCGCATACAAGTGCACAGGGTGTGTTTTGCTGGAAAAACCTGTTTCGCAACAGGTACTGTAGGGGACAAAAGTGCCCACACACGATCTGCAACAAATGCATATACCTTTGTTTTCAGCCGGTGGTCGATATAACACTTCTGGAGATGAAACTAGGACTTGGACTCAGCATTGCGTGCTAGAGAATTGAGCCGAACATCAGAGCACATCATACCTATTAGCCAATATTATTAGTTGTGATCTCTGAAGAATTTTGTTCCCAATTGTATACTCTCCTTGAAACCGCGCTTCCGAAGCCCATATTATTACACCAAGACAAATAGGGTTCGTTTTCCACCTGAACCCTTTAAAATGCCTTCCAGAAATCCACAAATCCCTACAGATTTCGGCTGCGACATTGCTCTCGAGTGATTGTTCCTCACCTCAAAGATGATATTGCTACGGACGCTGGGAGGACGACGAAGTGGTTGGTAACGAAGACGACGCTGAGGTGCGCGCTTGTGTGCTGAGAGTCTACTTCAAGTCATCGGTTCCTTGCGTAGCAGGTTACCTCTGCTCTTTCTACTGCTGCTCCTATCCGCCACGCATCATTTGGTGGAGGTTGAAAATTCGATCCCCGACCTCAAGCTGGCTCTCCGTCGTGGCCGCCGTCTCGCCAACATGTCTACCGAGTCCGAGCCATCTCCCTCTCCGTCAACACCGCCAGCGGTCGTCGTCGCCCACCACCGCGAACCGGGCACGTTCTGCGGCACAGACAACGTTGATGTGGACGACTGGCTGGCCCTTTACGAACGCGTCAGCACGCACAACAGGTGGGATCCAACGCTGATGCTCGCTAATGTGATATTTTACCTGACCGGCACCGCGAGAGTGTGGTTCGAAACCCACGAAGATGACTTGACCTCATGGGACATATGTAAGCAGAAGCTCCGCGACCTCTTCGGAAAACCCATCGGCCGCCAACTCGCCGCCAAGAAGGCACTCGCGTCCCGCGTCCAAACTTCCTCCGAGCCATACATAGCCTACATACAAGACGTCCTCGCCTTGTGCCGTAAAGTTGATAAAGACATGTCCGAAGCAGATCGAGTTGGCCACATACTGAAAGGCATTGCCGATGATGCCTTTAATCTGCTTCTATGCAGACTGTTCCACGGTCGCTTCTGTTCTTGAGGTGTGCCGCCGTTTCGAGCAAGCCAAACACCGGCGCATTTCTCACCGTTTTCACCGGCTGCCGAACACTGCTGCTAGCTCCTCCTGTGAATATCTGCCAACATTGCGGAAGCCTTCCGACCCGGCTAACTTAACCCGTATCGTGCACCGCGAACTGGAGGCGATGACGACCGCTGTTTCTTCCTTGCCACTGCCGGACAACACCTTTGCCCTCATCCAAGCCCTCGTTCGCCAGGAGGTTGCGAACTTGGCCGTCCGTTCTCCTCGCGTCGTGGACAACGCTCATGCCAGCCCGGACCCTCCAGTGATCGCAGCTGCCACTTACAGTCGCAGCTTCTCGCCTCGGTACCGATATCGTAATCCTGCCGAATGGCGTACCTCTGATGACATCCCGATCTGTTTTACCTGCTCTCGCGTCGGACACATCTCCCGTCACTGCCGCAGCCGTTGGTCCCCGCCACCTCACCCCTACTCCTTCGTCGACCGCCGCAACGACTACGGCCCGCACCGCTTCACACCACGACCCGATCCGCTCCCTGACGAGCCCGCTCCGCACGCTCGTGGGTCCAGCCGCTCACCTTCCCCATTAGGCCGCCGCTCCTGTTCTCCTCCCACACGCCGCAGCCCTTCTCCTTCGACCTCCCGTCATTCCTCGGAAAACTAGCCGATGCAGCCCCCGGAGGTGACGCTGCATCATTGACCCGGCCTGAAAATCCTCTCTTGACCCCCGCTGCCAACGTAATCTCTTGAAAGTTCTCGTGGATTGTGTCCCGGTCCTTGCCCTCATTGATACTGGCGCCCAAGTGTCTATCCTGAGCTCTTCTTTGCGTCGCCGTCTGAAGAAAGTTTTAACGCCTGCCGCCATGTCCACGGATCGCGTCGCCGATGGCAGCCCCGCTGCCGTGATTGGAATGTGCACTGCGAGAGTCAGCATTGCCGGGCGTCATATACCCGTTCTGTTCACCGTCCTGACCCGGTGCCCTCAGGACATAATCCTTGGCCTTGACTTTTTAACCGCGCATTCAGCTCTTATTGACTGTTCCTCAGGACTTCCTCGATTGGATCTGCCCCTGTGCAATGACGACTCCACCAGCTCACCTCGCCTTCAATCCACCGAGTTTGCTCGTCTCCCGCCACAAACTGCTGTCTACATCCCTCTGTCGCCTTCTCCTCCCGTCCCTGATGGAGACTACGTCGCCTTCCCTATCACCGCTGTGATTCTGAATCGTAATGTCCTCTTTCCCCACACCATTGTCCACATCACCAACACCTGCACCTGCCTCCCTGTCCTCAACTTCAGCCTGTCCCCTCAGGTACTTCCGACCGGCATTTCCATTGCTGATCTGTCCCCGTTGACCGATTTCACAGTTTCTGTCCTGGCTCCTGACCCAACGACTGCCGTCTCCAATGTCCCTACATCGCAACCCTCCCGTGAGGACTCTATTTCCCGGATGATCGCGGCCGACCTGCCCTCTGCTGATTCTACAGCTCTTCACAGCCTTTCGTCCTCCTACAGTGATATTTTTGACATTGGGTACCGTCCCTTGGGTCAAACCTCTGTTGTCGCCCACCACATTGACACCGACGAAGCCCGCCCTATTCACGGACGGCACTATAGGGTCTCCCTCGCAGAGCGCCGTGTTATTCAGGCAGAGGTGGACAAGATGCTGGCCCGCAACATCATCGATCCTTCGAGTAGTCCTTGGGCGTCCCCTGTCGTGCTTGTTAAAAAGAAAGATCAAACCTGGCGATTCTGCGTCGATTACCGCCATCTGAATGCCGTCACAAAGAAAGACGTCTACCCTTTGCCCCGAATTGACGACGCTCTCGACTGCTTGCACGGCGCCCGTTACTTTTCCTCCATCGATCTTCGCTCAGGGTACTGGCAGATCGCTGTCGATGAACGGGATCGGGATAAAACCGCCTTTGTCACCCCGAACGGCCTGTACCAATTTAAAGTCATGCCTTTCGGCCTGTGCAATGCCCCTGCGACCTTCGAGCGCATGATGGACTCCCTCCTGTGCGGTTTTAAGTGGACGACATGCCTCTTCTATTTAGATGACGTGATTGTTTTTTCGTCCACATTCCAAAGCCACCTGCATCGCCTTTCAGCCATCCTTGCCGTCTTCCGCCGCGCTGGTCTTCAGCTGAACTCGAAGAAATGTACCTTCGGCCGCCGTCAGCTCAAGGTCCTTGGCCACTTGGTCAATTCTGCTGGGATACAACCCGACCCTGACAAAGTCCGCGCCGTGCGTTCATTTCCTACTCCGTGCTCCTCCGGTAATGTGCGCAGATTTCTCGGCCTATGTTCCTATTTCCGCCGGTTCATCCAGAACTTTGCGGAAATAGCCCGACCTCTTACCACGCTCCTCAAGAAGGACATCCCGTTCTCTTGGGGACCCCCCCAAGCTGACCCCTTCAGAGCCCTTATCAGTGCCCTAACTGCTCCACCTGTGTTGGCGCACTTTGATCCTTCAGCCCCTACGGAACTTCGGACCGATGCGAGCGGCCATGGCATTGGTGCCCTACTTGCTCAGCGGCAACGCAACAAGCTTCACGTTATTGCGTACGCCAGCCGTCTCATTTCTGTGTCAAAGCGCAACTATTCTATCACCGAGCGGGAATGCCTCGCTCTGGTTTGGGCTATTGCAAAATTCCGCCCTTACTTGTTTGGGCACCCTTTCTCTGTTATCACGGATCACCACGCCTTATGCTGGCTTTCTTCGCTCAAAGACCCTACTGGCCGGCTGGGGCGCTGGGCTCTTCGCCTTCAAGAGTACACATTTTGTGTCGTCCACAAGTCCGGCCGCTTGCACCAGGACGCGGATTGCTTGTCCCGTTACCCTGTCGATCCGCCTTCCTCCAACGAATGCGAGGCTGACGCCTGCGTCTTATCCATCTCGGCCTTACGCAACATTGCGCAAGAACAGCGCTTGGATTCTTCGCTACGTTCCCTCATCGACCGCCTCACTGCCAACCGCTGTGATGCGTCCCTCGCCCAGTTTGTGCTCCTTGAGAACGTCCTCTACCGGCGCAATATGCGGCCTGACGGCGCTGACCTCTTGCTCGTGGTCCCTCAACACCTGCGCAGCAGCGTCCTTGAACAGCTTCATGACGTTCCCACGGCCGGTCATCTTGGAGTCTCCCGCACCTACGACAGCGTGCGCCGCCGCTTCTTTTGGCCGGTCTATACTGTTCTGTCCGCCGTTATATGGCCGCTTGCGAACTGTGCCAACGGCGGAAGACGCCCTCGGTTCTCCCTCCCGGGAACCTTCAGCCGATTCCCATCCACGGAGACCCGTTTTCCCGTGTCGGCCTCGACCTCCTCGGCCTTTTTCCGGTGCCTTCTATGGGAAACAAATGGATCGCGGTCGCGACGGACTACTCCACGCGCTACGCTATTACTCGAGCAATCCCAACCAGCTGCACAACTGATGTCGCTGACTTTCTCCTGCACGACGTCATACTCCACCACGGTGCTCCCCGTCACCTGCTCACCGATCGCGGTCGCTGCTTTCTTTCCAAAGTGGTCGCCGAACTCCTCCGCTCCTGCTCCGTCCGTCATCAATTCGCCACGGCCTACCATCCGCAGACGAACGGCCTCACTGAACGTTTGAACCGTACCCTCACCTACATGATTTCCATGTACGTCTCCGACCATCACCACGACTGGGATATTAGCCTCCCATTTGTTACATTCGCCTACAATTCTACGCGTCACGATACAGCCGGTTTCTCCCCTTTTTACCTTCTCTTTGGCCGCGATCCTTTGCTGCCCTTCGACAGCGTACTGCCCGCCACCGCCTACACGAGTCCTTACGCTCGGGACGCCATCGCTCGCACCGACGCTGCCCATCTTGTCGCCCGCCAGCGGCTGTCGGCCTCCCAAGTCAATCAGAAACGACGTCATGACTGTCGCCGTCGTGAAGTCACCTACTCTCCTGGCTCCCTTGTGTTACTCTGGATCCCTTCCCGCCGTGTGGGCCTTTGCGAAAAACTGCCCCCCCCCTATATACAGGCCCTTATCGGGTCGTACGTCCGGTGACCGCGGTGACGTACGAGATCACCCCGCTACATCCGCCATCTCCGGCCGCTGCACCCCGCACCGACATCGTCCATGTGTCCCGCCTCAAACCTTACAACTCGCCGTCTAGCTGGCCTGTGTAGTGCGCACCGGGACGGTGCTTTTGCCGCGAGGGGGGGGTCATGCTACGGACCCTGGGAGGACGACGAAGTGGTTGGTAACGAAGACGACGCTGAGGTGCGCGCTTGTGTGCTGAGAGTCTACTTCAAGCCATCGGTTCCTTGCGAAGCAGGTTACCTCTGCTCTTTCTACTGCTGCTTCTAGCCGCCACGTATCAATATCATGCCTAATAAAATTATTAAATATGACATTGCCTAGCTAAGTCACTGAGGAGATTAATTGCTAAACAAGGTCAATGAATTGGAGAGGCAGAGTGGAACTGTGAATATGAAAATTAACTATGCAGTTAATATCCTGAGTCACGTAGCAAGGCAATGTCAAACAGGTCAACGAATTGGACAGGCAGAGCGGCACTGTAGATATAAAAATTAACTACGCAGCAAACCAAACTTATGTTACACAGTCTCGGAGGCCAACAGCAATTTACATTTTGCCGCCCGGTGCTCGAAGAGGTAATAGAATACTTCAACTTAGCGAAGGCATTGACCGCTGATGCGGATAACGGGTGTAGAAAAAAGCACATTAGACAGGTTCTCTCAGATCATGAACGACAGTTTACCAATATCCCTGTCGAGAAAACATAACAGCTGCATGTTACCGCTACTCACCAAAGGGGCAGGAAAGAGGAGGCTAGCGAAAACGGTTCAATATTATGGGATTAATATTATTGGTTCAATATTCTGCCTAAATGGTTTCAAAGCCTAAGTTTCACCCACATTCACTGATATATCTAAATGTTTCGCGACTACCAAGCGAGGCAATCGCAATTTAGGAGCTACATACGGCAGAGACATAGCGCCCGTCGCTTGCCACGAACGCCTCCCGATGGCTGACTCCATGGTTTTGTTTGAAAGCTGTTCTCCTTCCCCACTACCTGCCATTACTCAATACTGTGAAAAACGTATTGAACGGCCGCATTCCACTGTTTTTAGGCCTCTACAACTACTTTCGAAGGGTTGTCGCGTGCACTTGAAACCAGATTTTTTCTGCTTTCTGTTTTTTACGACATGATAAGGCTTACAGAAATTTTATTGTTTTTATGGTGCAATTTCAGAAATGTTATGCCCTTGAGTTGAGAAAGAACTAAACTATGGAGCTATGCTAGTTTTATTTGGCTGAGTGACACAATTCATATTTTGTGGACCATATTGTCACCTCACTACACTTCATAGTTATTGTGCTTGGACGAAACTTAACCCCTTTTTTGATGATATATTTCACCAACAATATAATTATGACAACTCAGAGTGCAGGTCTTCGGCAACAGCCCTATTTTAGTCAAAACCAAAATTATAGAAAGTGTCTTAACGACCCATACAAAATTTACTAATTAGGCTGCAGTTGTTTTCCTATATTATGGAAGTAATTGAGATATAGTGAAGCTAATTGGATTCTTCAGAACAGAAAAATAAACACATCTGCACACCTAATATTATTGTGACATATGTAATAATAAAAATAATCATATCGAGACCCGCGTCTCCTATTAACATAAGGACAGCGCTGCCAGCTATTGAATGAAAAATGATAAGTGTAACCTTAAGAGACAGGAGTAGGGCAGAGTGGGTCAGGGAGCAATCAAGGGTTAATGCAATCCTACGCGAAAGCAACAGAGAGAAATAAGGTTAGGCAGTGTAAGTAATGCGACGGCAAGATATGCGATGGTCCTGAGTGCCAACCGACTGGATTCGATGGGAACGAATGGCTAGCAGGAGGTGGTAGATAATTAGGCGGCCGGATAAGATTAAGAAGTTTGAGAGGATACGGTGGTCGCCATTAGCACAGGACAGGGTCAACTGGAGAGATATCGGAGAGGCCTTTTTCCTGCACTGGGCGTAGTCAGGCTGATAATAATGATGATGGGATATGTCGCTCGAGTCGGGCCTGGCACACACGAAGCAGTTATTCATCCACTCAGTTTTGACCCCAGTCTTGATTAGAGACATAGACAGACCATATTTCACGAAACTGGGGTTAACCTCCTTTCTGCGGGGATCGCTTGACGGATGGCCCTATCCCCTGACATTACAGTGGGAGAACTGAGCGCGCGTGGAAATTAGTATGTGAATAAAAGTAGATTTAGTTCTAAATGCTAAAACCAAGCACAAGCAGAGAACGTCACACTGGATCCCGCAGCACAGACCTTATATATTTGTGCGGTCCTCACTCTATCTCGTTGCCGCTATATAAGATGAAAGAAATAGTGTGGGCGAATATGGCATGAGCTGTCCGCACACGTTTAGAGGCGGAGAGCATTCCTTTCGATGCTAAAGACCCGAAAACGCCTCGCTTTTGCACAGTGGCTAAACACTTGCATTCGTAATGGCGCAAGCAGACGGCAGTCTTTATACGGTAAGGTACAATCAAGAAAGGTGCTTTTTCTATTCGCTGGGGCTGAATTTCACGCAACTAACGTTTTGATATACCAGGCATGCCGCCTCGACATGAGGGATTGGACACAGGCATGGACGCAGGAAAGAACGATTAATCTTTGAGTATGTTTCGGCGTGCAACGCCGGACAGTATATCTGGTGTAAAATTCTATGCAGATTTTTGTTGCAGAATTTATAAAATATACTTAGACGTGCTCTGTGCATTTGGCCTGTGCAGCAAGGCGAGCATCATATGCGGTTACAAATTAAAATTAAAAGACCTATAATTCATTACAACCACAAATGAATAATTACCTTTTATCAGTTTTTTTTATTTATTGCGCAAGATTATGTTGGCAAATTGAAGCACCTCAACACGCGAAAGTGTGCTCAGTTTTAAAATGTTTGTGTCGGCATTGTAGTCCGACACATCGGACGAAAAAAGCACGCTTTTTATATTCACTATTTTGGGTTTTCCTTGTTAATCAGTGAAGAACTAGCCACGATTCAATGTTAAAAGCAAAAAATGCTGATGCCGTCATTTTAACTATCGCTTGGAAGAATTGGACGTTTCCGTGATGACACCACACACAAAGACGCCATTTGATAAATGTGCGAGAGACGGCCAACTTAACTAAAAATGGAATATATCTTTCTTTCGTTCCATACCTAGAACGCCGTCGTGCATTCGCAAATAAAAAAAATGGGTCTCACCTTCGTTTTGAAATCTGCAATTACAGAAAAATCGTTTGCCCTGAAAAAATTCAGAAGCTTAATAGTCATTTCCAGTTTATCAAAGCTATTTTTCTTCTTTTGACCCTTGTGGCATCGATTGATACTAAAACACACAGGTTCAACCCCATCCTTTTAAATTGATGAAAATAACATTCATTTTTTTCTAGGATTCTTTTTTTCTATGATAGGCATCTCATTTCTCGCATTTCCACTCAGCTAGGCGGTCTAAGGAAGAAGAAGCAGCAACACTGTATGCGTGTATAAATAGGCCGTGGTACAGCAAATTTGTAAATTCGCAGCAAATTTGTAGATCCACCGTCAAGGGGTTTGTAGGCTGTCCTCTGCAATCTCCCATATATTGTTCAACTCAACGGGGGTCTGAGTACAAGCATACATAAGACTTCACTCACGCTGCCGCACAGCAGAACTCGCAGCAGCTCAGATGGGAACCGCCGCTTCTTAGTTTCTGCGGCCGGACGCCCCCAGAGATGGAGTGGTCCAAGCATCGTGACATTGAGAGGAGCCACCGCTCCCCAGGTTCGCAAGGCGACCGTGGCCACTCCGCAGGGTGTAGATGCTTGAAGCGCAATTTCCCAAACCCCGAACGATGTCTGCCTCAGACAGGCAATGAAACAAGACGTTCATCGACAGTAAACAAAACAAAATACGCTGCTACCAAAACAAAGGTGGGCCTCATCATCGTAGTTGATCTCTGTAGTAATCGGTGCGCAAGTTTGCTCATGCAGGAGTCATGTTCTCAACACAGCATTCGGTGGATTTTGTTACCTCTTCACTGGGTGTGTAGTCTTCACTGTGAATGTACATAAACTTGCCTCCCCTTATTTTTGAGATGGTTGTTAAACAACAGAACCTTGCATATCGTGGTCATGGCAATATTAGACACAAACAGTTCTTCGGATCCGATCCTGGTGATAATTATCATGAGGGCTTGAGAACACACAAAGAAAATGTTTCCATGAAACTGTCAAACGTAACACCTGCAGCACGCAGTGCAAAGTGCTGCTCTCGTGTTAAACTTTGGCGTGTTTTCTCAGGAAAGAAAGCATAGACAGTGCTGATGCTATCGCTGCCACTTCGACTTTATTTGTCTGCTTAACAGAAAAGAGTGACGCGACAATTCCGCCCGAATGAGCGCGCTTCGTACAGGGTATTCAGGTGAAATCTGAGCCAACTGCTCCAATCTGCACGCCCAACGTTCGGGAAGCGCTCTCGCCGAAAGCTAGGGCGTGAGGGCTTTCGAGACGAAGAAAAAACAAATTACCTCAAGTGGCACGGACCCTGCCGGTGGAAAATTTATTTTACCTAATTTAATTCATACTGCAGGTCATATTAGAGATACAAACCGAAAAATACAGAAGTACGTAATACTGATTAGGGCAATGCGTAAAAATGAACAGCTAATAGGAGCATACAGCATCAGTGTGCGCTTACGCCAATTTTTCAGCGCATATCAGTCTCTTACGGCACACGGCAGGAAGGATATTTTAAATGCGTCAGTTCGAGCAAATTACGCGGATAGTGTTCCAGGATAATGGTGATGCGTGAAGTATAGAGCGAAAAAATAAAAAGGGTGCGAAATCAAGCGACGATTTTTAATTTATTGACAAGGAAACATATTCCTAAGGAATATTTTCTCCTTCCCTAAAGGTGTGGACATAGTGAGACTTAGCTCAAATGACGATTCCAGCAGCGAAAATTTCAAAAAAATTTATTTCGCGAGTGTTCTTTCAATTATTAAGAGTTTGTCATGTGAGTTTAGTATGTGAATTAAGCAAGCCACATCCATACTTGAGGATAGGCCTAGATAGGCGCATAGACGAGCAGTTTAAGCACATTTTCTTGACACTAACGCCTGATAAATTTTGTTCTTGTGTTTGTATTTTTGTGTTCTTGATGTATGTTACTTATTGCTTATTTTTATTGTATCTTGTGTTTTTGACTGCCATGAAGTGTTCTGTACTGGTGCAGATACTTTTTCTGGATGGTGTTGAAAGGCTCTTTTATAGGCATTTTGTTTAAGCTTAAGGGTATTTAACGAAATCTGTTTCTTTTTGAAGCTAAATATGTTTTGTTTTCAAACTGCTGCCGAATTGTACATGAGGGGGCTGGGCGTCGTCAAGCCGCAATGACGCGGCTTTTACCCGCCACCCCCTCTTTCTCCTTGAGAGCGAAAATAAAGATTTAATTTGATTTGATTTGATAACGAATGCTACGGCAGAAATTTCACCGTGAAGCGGCCTCAACTAATAAAGGAACAGAAGAAAATTCTGCTCTAGGTAAGAATCGTACCCAGGGCTCGGAAATGCTCACAAAGGGACGTCTCCACACCGACATGACTGCTCGCCTTTTGGATGAGAAGGCGCGTCTATTGAAGACACAGATGCCTAAGATACGTATCTTCATAATATGTACTGAAGCGTGGATGAATAATTTAATAATCAATATGTACATTCTAGACGATCCCAATAAACGAGTAGCCAAATACGTTTGGGGTTAATTTCCTTGGTGCACGGCGAGCAGTCGTAGCGCCATCATGTGGTAACCACTGAAGCCCCAACACGCAAAGTACAGCCATGGTTGCAGATAGCGCGTCTATAGAATGCAAAGACGTCTTAGAGACGTATCTACGAGTTAGGTACTGAGGCGCTCATGACTAATTTAATTAGTACTTTGTCCATTGCACCTGTCCCAATTAAGCGAGTAGCGAAATTGTCTGGAACACACTCAACGTTAGAGACGCCAAGCCGCGTCTTGTTATCCCATACACCACCGAGCCACAGAGAACACCCTCCAAGATATTCATCTTCCTAAATTCAAATGTTACAGTTGTCGCGGTGTATGAAGCATGAACAATTCTCCTTCATCCTTCGACTTGTATCATACACGTGTGCTATGGTTGATTGCTTCTTTCTGCGGTTCACAGAACTCTGGGGGGTTTCCAAGCATATTCTAATCCGTGCCTTTGCAAGAGGGCACTCCATGTTTGCGTACCCAACGTAGGACCATCTCACCAATGGCACGTGAAAAATTTACCTGACAGCAAAATGGGTTACAAGCTAAAATGTCAGCCATCTGTTAAAACGCTTGCAATAGAATGAGGCCATAGGGTCAAAAATATTTTAATTTTTTTCTCGAAACACAATTCAGGCTTATGAACATGGAGTGAATCAGCGAGGTAATTTTTTCTCAACAAGGCACTTCCTTCCGCGCCAAAAAAACTTCTCAGCTCTGTGCGCAGCAAACACCCTGCTTGTATGGCTTTGTGCATCACCTAGACAATTTCCACTCACATATATCTGTACGTTCTTGGTGCGACGGTAATAGCTATAACTAGCCCACTCTGAAGTCCTCAAATGTTTTGTCTGGTATGCGTGCTTTACTGCCGCGAAGCTTCGGCTTAAATATGTGAGAGATAGTAATGAAGGGCTCCCGTTTAATTTCGACCACCAGGGGTTTCTTAACGTGCATCATCATCGCTACCACACCGACTTTTTCGCTCGTCAACATTTCGTCTCCCTCTTCTTTCCTCCCCCTTTCCCAGCGCAGACAGGCATGCCAGCATCATGTTTTCGCCGGCGGATCTTTCCGAATATTCCTTCATTAAAATTAACTTTCTCTCTCAATGGAAGGAAGTGCGACGATCTGGTCGTTGAGCGAGAACTTTTCCGCGCAAAAATTATGGAACGCCTAATATTTGGGGGCCAAAATTTTTCAGCAATTGCAGGATGCAACTGAAGCAGCTCCTCCAATGATTGCTCATCAATTCTTTCCCGGCGCTAGTAACCCGCTTTGCAGGCCATGCTGCCAAAACCTGGTTGTAGGGTAGTATTCTGCGCGGTCACGAACATTAACCACAGTCGAGAAGGAAAATGCGCATTTCCCGAGAATTACCTGTCATCTCTGTACTTGAGCACAAATAGGCCAGGAAATAAATCACCGTGTTGGGCGCTGGGAACCCGGCTGACCGGTCTTCCAGGCAGGAAGCTCCTCCGTTTGGGAAGTCGCCGAGGCATCGGCTGCCCTCAGCCTGGAGAGCGGTGGTGAAGGCAGTCGCTTCAGCAAAGTCCCGAGAACGTCTGCCGGGAGTTCCGAACTAAGGCGACGATCGGCGAGGAGAAGTCGAAGACTCGCTGCCGCCAATAAGAACACCTAGCAAGGTACGGTGTTTCCGCATTTCTTTCTCCTCAGGCGGAAACTGCTGATCCGATGGTGGTAGTTTAACACCGACGCAAGGGAGAAAGCGCGTGTCCGTGGAGCCAAAAAGTTGAGCCAGGGTGCAGTTGACACTCCTCGGGAGATCAAAGCTGGGGTAACCACGTTTCCTGCAGAGAAAGTGCATCGTCATTGTTCCTCTACGAATCCTTCGATGGCTGGAAGTGCAAACCGGAATAGAACGAAAATCTTCTTCTTCTTCTTCTTCTGCTTCTTCTTCTTCTCCTCAAGTAATATGGCACATACCCACGTGGGGGGGATTGGCCAAGGTATAGAGTAGAATGCCAATGAAGCATTTGCGCGGGGAAGGAAACGTCAGAAGACTGAATCAAGATAAAAAAAATAGAAAAATAAAATGAATTCAAGAGGTACGAGTCATCCGGAATAGAATCAATCTAGACTTTTTTGGACATGCGAAATAATTTTGTATATAGCTAACAAGATGATCGATTAGTTGCACTTATGTAATCGTGAAGGTAGCCGCAAACACTGCTTAACGGGAATCCCTTGGCGCTCGCACCGAACGATAGAAGAACTGTAAGAGACAGAGGCAGTCCTAGTCTCGAAAGAGGAACCTCCAGATATTGCTTTCTCTGAACCGCGAACCGCAGGCAAGAGAGGAGAAAATGATCGATTGATTCAACTTGCCCACATGATACACAAAGGGTTGTCGCAGCGAACCCGCACCTGCATAAGTACAAGTTTAAGTGAGGGATTCTACATCGCAGGAGCGTCATGGACACTTCACAAAGCCTTGACTTACACCACCGGATAATCCATGGGTACTTTAGGTGTTGAAAGTCCACGGTATTGAGCAACGGATCACTCAAAGTGGCTGAAATATGTTGGAACCGCTAGAAATGTGAAGCTGCTAACAGAATGAGGTGAGGGACGGGATATATTACAGGTGCGCTGAGAGCTGACCTTGCCAATATATCAGCCACCTCTTTAAAATAGACGCCTGAATGTCCAGGTACCCAGACCAAACGGATCTCGCGCACTGTGCACGGAACAAAAAACCTAAGTGAACGAGTCAAGAAAGATTTTTCCGAATTTTGCAGAAAGACAATAACTGAAAGGCAGTCTGTAAGAATAATAACCCGTGCGACATGTCTGGGAATTTTAAGAAGAGCCAAACCAATGGCCAAAAACTCTGCGAAGAATATAGGAGTATAATCAGGGATACGAACGGAGTAGCTCCAAGCTAGATCCTGCGAATATATGCCAATCGCCGCCTTCTTACAGCTGCCGGAGGCATCTGTGGAGAGAACAGTATGATGTGGAAAATTCTGTAGGTGTTCAGAAAGAAGACCATTTAGGGTATGTGCGGGCATATGCTTCGCATGGGACGGGAAAATAAAGTCGTAATAGAAGGCGGGTTCAGCCTGCGTGACAGCAACTCGTTGCAAGGAGATCAGATCAACGTGAAGCGGAGCTAACAGATTCTGCGTGAACCTAACTTGCGCAAGCTGATAACGTGGCCAGTGATTAGTTAAAAAAAGGTATGGTTGGGATACAAAAATTGGAATACTAACGCCTGGGGCCGGGTCAAAAGACTTGAGGAAAGTACGCACTGTTACAAGTTGGAAGCGGGAATAGAGGTTGGGGATACGGGCTTCCAGAAAAAGGACAGCGTTGGAAGCTGATTTTGGGAGCCCGAGGCATAGCCGTAGGGCACGCCTTTCCAATAAGGCTAATGGCTGCAGCTTGTAGTTCGCGCTACCAGAGAACAAGGGGCAACCAAATTCCAGAATCGGTCTCATATAAGCCTTATAGACCAACAGCAGCGTGTCACGACGCATGCCAAACTTTTTATTGCCAACTCGGGTCAAACGGCCCAGTGCACGTTCCCCTTAATAACATTATTCTTAATATGGTGTCGCCAGTCCAAATTTTGGTCATAAGTAACACCTAGGTATTAACCGACTCCACCTGCGGAATTGGAGTGGAGCGGTAGGCTAGCGAGATGTACATAGGAGCGTCGGGTGGAAATACCAGCACGCCACATTTGCTGACATTAGGTGATAAATTGATTTGGTCCAACCAGACTTCAAGAGCATTCAGATATGCCTACAAATACCCGTAGAGGACATGAATATCCTTTGCTGATGCGAAAAAAGCTATATCATCTGCGTATACATAAGCTGTAACGTTAGGATGAATGGGGATGTCCCGAACTAATATGTTGAAAAGCAGCGGAGACAGAACAGAGCCTTGCGGCACACCTCTTGATTGACCATAGGTATTAGAACAAAAAGATCCGCCTGTACAGAAGAAAAATCTATCTTTTAGAAATTCACAAATACAGGCGTAAAGGTAATGCGGTGGTTGTAGTTGAGCTAGATTGTTAATGAGGACTGTGTGCTCCACGCTGTCATAGGCCTTCGCAACGTCAGGCGTCACCAAGGCCGAAACTTCTCTCTGGCGCATTGAGAGTCGTATTCGGCTCTCGAGATCCACATGCGCGGACCATATGGAACAACCGCGACGAAAGCCAATCTGTGCGGGGTGAGGCCGTTAATATGATGAACATGCTTTGTGAGGTGACTGTGTACTACTCTTTCTATTAGCTTTACTAAACTTGAGGTTAAAGCAATCGCCCGAATATTGTCTAATTGAAATCCATTGTCTGCATTTTTTAAAAGTAAAATTATTTTCGCAATTTTCCAACTGTGAGGAATCCAAGAGGTTTCCAATGACGCATTTACAATATCTAGAAGGTGAGTTGGAAAGTCGTGCGCTAAAATCTTTAACATGCCCACAGTAATCCCGTCAGATCCCGGAGCAACACAGTGCATCGAGGAAACAATTTGCAGGAGCTCCGACACGCCGACCTCAGGATAGTCCGAGCTGGGGGTGAGAGTGTGCAAAGGTTCTGCTTTCTGTACCTGGAAACGTAAGGCCAGCCCCTGCGCGATGCGTTCAAGATTTTGCTTAGCCTCATGCGGAGACATTACCATTGACCTTATGCGATTGGAGGCCGGAGAGCTGTTATTCTGCGCCATGAATCTATAGAGAGCCTTCTTATTTTGGGTATTAAGAGATACGTGTTTAAATTTTGATTATATTCCTCCTTTGCCTTTTTAACAGTTCTTTTGAAACATGCAGAGAACTTATAATTTATCCAATTAGCTGGGCTCTGATTATAGGAAAGGCTTTTCCAGGCTGCTTTTCTACGACGATAAGCTTTCTCACACTCCTCCGTCCACCAAGGAGACGGCTGTCTGGCAGGAGCAGTAGTACACACCGAGAATACAGAGCTCTCAGTAGCATCTTGCAGAAAGGTAATTGTCCGCTGAGCTCTTTGTGCTCGACCTGAGCTAACTATGGAGGGGAGTGAGGCAGATATCAATTGTTTGTACATAATGTGGTTTACAAATTTCATGGTTGCACCACCTTTTCTGATATGCGAGGATATATTAGAAAAGGTTATTGGAAAGTGGTCACTAGATGTACCTGAGTCTTCAGCTGACCATGAAGATACGCCAACCCCACGAGATGCTAATGTTAAATCTATGATTGAACGGGATCCTCCTCGCATAAAGGTTACTGCTCCGGAATTACAGCAGCGCACTGCATTCATTGACATCCAGGACCACAGAAGCTGGCCGCAGGAGTCAGAGCGACTATCCCAGACACAGTGGTGCGAATTAAAATCTCCTGCGATGACTGTGCTGTTTGCGCCGCTCAGTAAGGTATCCAAACAGTCTGTCCTGTGAACCCCGATTGGGAAGTAGACGTTAGCAATAGTGACTTTGGCGCACTGTGGAAGGGAGATTTCAACCGCCAACAACTCACAGTCAGGGCGCATAACTGTCTGCGAGATTGATGCCCGGTGACATATTTTCGTAGAGATCATAGTTATTAACCCACCACCCCTGCCATTAACGCGATCTACCCTGAAAACACGACATTTTTTAAATGTGAATGATTTAAGTGGAGAGAGCCACGTTTCTTGTAAAATCACAATATCTGGATTATGTTTATGAAGAAGTAATTCAAGATCCGGTAAAAAAGAAAGTACGGAGCGACAATTCCACTGCATAACTTTTAGACCCGCCATGATTATCGACTGGTTAAAGAGGCATCAACAGCCTCCTTCAGCACATCAGTCTGGGGAATTAATTTGGGGGGTCCTTTCTTTGCTTTGACTTGCGGAACAGCTGACTTCGAGGGTGAGGAAGAAGCTCGACGCTTCTGGGAAGTGGTGAGCATTTCAACGTCCATGCTACAAGTATCTACGTGAACGACACCGTCAGGAGCGCTGTTGGCAGGCGGTACTTGGGGCACGGTAGGAGGCGACATGGAATGACTCTTACTAGCAGCACTTGGGAGTGATGCCGGCGTAGCCGCCGAAACATGTGATTCAGTAGGCAGAGATTGGCCAGCAACAAGTTGAGATAGACCCTCGGTGAAACTGCCCAGCATTCGCTCGACCACCACAGAAAGAGCCTGTTCTACTGAGGACACTATTGAAGTAGTCAAACTTGACGGTATATCAGCAACAGAGCTTCGCGCACGGCTGGCATATGTATTATCCCTCCGATCCAGAAATGCATAAGCATCTGCTCTCGACCATCGTTTCGCTTGAATGATATCGAGCAGGCTTTGTTCGTCGGCTCGTTTCGAGCAGTTGACATCATCAGCTGACTGGTTGCCCTTACGTAGGCAACACTGGGGCTGATCAGAGGCGCAGCTTTCATCTGAATGCCCTTCTCCACAAACCCGGCAGCGGGTCGCCGACTTACACGCTTTACCACTGTGACCGAAACGCCAACAGTTGTTGCGCTGAAGAGGACGGGGCCGCAGAGGGTCCACACGACACACTATCGGCCAAACCTTGAGTTCAGAAGGACAGGAGGAACCAGCAAACGTAGTGATAACTGACTCTGTCGCAACACGCACACCATTGAATTCTCTACCTCACCGGTAGACAGAAAGAACCCCCACACCTGCATCCTGAAACTCCTCCAGTATATCCTGCGGGGAAGATGCTGGGTCCACGCCACGAACAATACCTTTGGAACATGCGAGCTGTTCCGGGATGAAGGCTTTAACCGCTAATGACTGAAAAATTTCGCACTGGAGCAGGTCTGTGACAAAATCAATGTCAGCGGACCTGCAAACAATGCCTCTCCGGCCGAACGGTCGCACCTCAGAGATCTGGAGGTAGTGGGTAGTGAGAGATCTTAGCTCCTGCTGAAGGACCTTGGAGATTTTCATATTGATCGTTCCCTCACCGATCGGCACGAGAGCCACAGGGATGATGTCAATTCCATTTTTACGAAAATTTTCTAGCGGCAAGCTTTGGGTGGGCAAGCTGGCAAACAAGGTTGCCGACCCTCCACCCGGGGAGGTCAGCGACATACCTGAGCCAAACGCACCCTCAAATGCACATTAGCCTGGCCTGCAGACCTAACCTGAGACCTGGCCAAATCCCCCACGCAGAACGGCCTCACCAGAGATGAGCACGTAGGCACCACCAAGACACCACAGTTGAGCTCGAAGCAAAGCACCAGCAAGAACACGTCAGTACCGTCCAACACCGTCCAACACCCTCCTGTTTCTCCTGTTTCCACTTCCAAAATCTCACGCTGTTCCTCTTCGTCCTCTGCCTCGTATTCTTCGTGCCTCGTGAGCGAAAAACTATACTCTTAGACATAGCAACGAGGCATACTATACCTACAAAAACGTTACTGATGGAAAATAATGCATCTTCAGACTCTAAAGGGTAATTCCATCAATTTTCTGCCCGTACTGAGTTCGACGTTAACTTGTATTCCTTAAGGCGTTCCATCACAGTACACCACCTCATTGTTTGCAGTGCGCAAACAATGATTTTGAACAAGCAATAGTCTACAGTCGAAATGAAAACTCCAGCGCAAGGCCTGAAGAGCTGTTCGCGTGACGTCACTAATGAAGATACAGGCTAGAAAGCGAATCGCCACACCGCGCTGCGCGAAAAGCACAAAGTGGGAGGCAGAATTCAAAACTCAGCGATTCTTCCAGAACTTTATGAAGATCTGATAGCGAAGATTCGGTAATAAGTTTAATGCAAGCGATTTCCCATTTGCCGACAATCCGCCGCGACAACAGAGGCCCCACCATGGCGGGGCTGAGCGAACACAGCGCTTGCGCATCGACCGACTCTGAGGGGAAACCCTCACATCAATTTTTGCCTTATAAAACGGTACAACGTATAGATTTTATAAGTCGTACTTTACCCTTACTGCTGCATATGCGGCGATTGCCAGCCGGCGATTTGAGGTGAAATGAAGACCTGTCGACAGATCGCCACTGTGCAAAATCTGTTGCCCCGGATCACATTTAATTGTCCCCACCGGCTGTTTCCAATGTGCTTTGACCGCGAGACGATGGACATAAACCGATGCCAGTTACTGTTTTGCAATCAAATTACCTGGATCACCCTAATGAGAACAGGTATGCGCCCCGCCATGAGAGCTCAAACTCTGTCGCAGGAAGCATGTTCGCTAGAATTTTGTCATTTCACCGACATGACGCCTTGGTGCAAGTACCCTATCTCGTCAAACAACGATGCTGCCATTATGAAGGAAACCGAACGCAACTTAGTGCACATTCCTTCTCTTACGTAGAGAGTGACTCAGCAGCCTCAATTAGCCTTAGTTCTTTTGGTTACGGTTCGCTTCCTGCAGTAATTATAGAAAGTCGGGTTAAATTAACCCACAGAATTTGCATTCTAATCTTCTTAGTTCTGCTCGCTTCCCCTTCATTGCTGTTCCTCGCCATATCGCGGTTTAGCAGGCATCGCCTAAGGGAACAAAGTAGAAATAGGCATGCGTACATTCAGTATCAAGGAGAGAGGCGGCTGCTGCCGCCCCCCCCCCCCTGTTGCCCTATACATTTACTGCGTCGGACCTGTCACGTCATTGTTTAGGTACATGTTTACGGCCGTGCAGGTTTTTTGAGAACACCGGCATTAGCGGGTTTCAGTAGCGGTAGAGACTACATGTAATAGCAGCCAACCAGTCCTCTTTCCCTTGACAGTTGTCCCCGGGCGCACGGACTTCCACTGCGCTGTGAGGTGTCTGCCGGAGGTCTGTTTGTCTTGCCATTATGGGCATAGTGAATAAATCGAAATAAACGACGTCGGCCCTTAAAAGGACAACACTCTAAATACTCCACGCCGATTATAGTGACCGCCACCATTCATGTATAGATGGCAGTGTCTCAACTACTAGCTCAGCTTGCTCCGTGGTCCTATCTGCAAAACAGGCCAGTATTAAGAAGATAATTTCGCATCGGACAACCTACCCAGGATCAGAACTGGCTCTTCTTGGAGTTTTGTACAGTATTCGGCAATTCAAAGCTTCCCTATAATGTCTCCATTCTCCTCAACACCATGGCGATCACGAGCAACTCACAGCGGACATAAAACATCTTCAACCCAGCCACTGGAAGAATTTCTTGACATCATCTTCCAGTAGCCACCAGGACACAGTGGCATCGCCGGTAACGACGCATCTGACGCTGCACCTCCATCAGCAAGCGGCAGAACCAACATTGTCCGGACGCCACTGACAAGAGTCGACGCAGCAAGGAATCTGCGAGTGCTCGGACTAAACGAAATGAAAGCCTCATGGTCTACCCCTGATTACTCGACATGCCTTTTGCACCATCTCGACGCCTTACTTGAGCACAATCTTCCGTCCGGCCTCTCCCATTCCGTTGCTACTCTCTTGTGTCGCCTGCGGCTGCGAGTGGCATTTACAAATGCTTCCCCCTACTTAATCGGAGCAGCAGATCTCCTGTGTGTGAGAACTACGGCTGCGACCAGACAATTGAGCACCTCCTTTGTGAGTGCCTCCAGTTCGTGCATGAATGTGTCCTCCTGGCCACAACGCTTCGACGCTTAGATCCTCAACCCGTTAGAGAAGCCAAAATTCTAGTTCCTAAGACTAAATCTTCATCGCAGAGGACTGCTGTGAAGGCCCTTTGTAGGTTTTTGAAGGACTCAGGATTGAGTTTCAGGTTATACACTTTCAATGTGTACATTTTGTACCATTTTCGTGACGCCCTAAAGGGACACAGTGACAAATGCACCCTCTGTTTCTTCTATCCTCTTTTTATCTCACCCTCCGTTTGCCTTCCCACGTGTAGGGTACCTTACTGGGAGACACCTAGTTAGCATCCCAACATTTCAGATCATCTTCCTCTCTCTTGGCATTACCGGTGGCCAAGGACACTCGATATTGCATTCTAGGAAAAATACTTGCCACTTCTGACCCCGGTAATCCGGGAACCAAATGCAGGCCGTCGTGAAAAGCGCATCATAGCATGATTTCGCTTTCAGCGTCCATGGCGAAGCTTGTTTTTCTTCTCAGCGCACTGCAGGCGCCATCTGGTAAATTGCACTGACAGCACTGTCGGCACTCGTATTGTCGGTTCGGTTGTAGTCTACTGCAGACGAACTTAGTTAGGAGCCATTATAAAAGCCCGTTAACAGGCAGCACTTTGCAGTCTTGTTCGCAAAAGAGGGGGCAGATGTCTTTTTACCTGTATGAGAGGGAAGTTGTTGAAAGGACATAGTAGAGTTGCCCAAAAAACTTTCCAATTAATCTAAGCTTCCCAATGACTGCAAGGCGCCTTAGTACCAGTCCCTCAGCAGCACTGGTCACTAGCTTATTCAGAATACTGGCCCTCTCGCCTTTCATGTTCTCGCCTTTCATGTTCATAACTACAAATTTCAAGAACTTCAGTGTACTCCTACAGATGCGGATCGAATTTTCACATAACGTCGGCACCTAATTTACATGCATCAAAGGAGAACTTGGTTTTATTGTGGACGAACTGGAGATTCCAGTCACACTGCAATCGTCGCCGAGCTTTCGTGACAGAAGTGTAGGATTATGCGTTGGAGGAAGATATGACCTCAGGTACTACATACGCTCCAGATGAGATCATACCAACTACTACCCTTCATGTCGCAAAGACGGCGAAGACATCAGTACCTCCTTTGCAGCCTGTTCCTTTTTCGGAGAAGCCTTGGCAAAAGCTGGCAATCGGCATAGTCAACAATTTTAAGCGAGCACCTCAACGTTGTCGGTATGCCATCACTTTTATCGACTATCTTTTCAATACCCTGAGTTGCAGATAACATCATGTAGCAACTACAGATATTACAGACTTCTCACTTGAGGCCTTTATCTATGAAGGTTGTCTAGAAGAGATAGTATTAGGTGAAGGCCCTCAGTTCATGCCAACAAAATGTAAGAAATTTTTGACCATCAGGCCTTTAAAGTTGACTCGTTCTGCAATATATCCTCTACAAGCCAATGGGAGAACTGTGATTTAAAAGAACTTTTGAGTGTTTTGTTCAACTGGCTTCGTTGAAACGTCGCCCTTTGAAAACCATCATTGCACTGTATTTGGGAATATATAGATCTACACCTCATGCCGCAATTGGAGTTGCACTGGCAGATCTTCAGCATGGCAGATGCCATCGTACAAAGCCAGGTTCCCTTCATTGCCATCATTGTTTGTTCACAATCCATATCTAGCTCTGCAAGATTTGAAGAACAGGATCGAAGAGGAACAAACAACAATCAAATAATATACAGATAGCAAGCGTGAGAAGTTCATAAAACCCACATGCAGTTTAAAGGAGGCCGACGCATTTCCGCACCGCAGGATGTCATTCAACAGCATGACGCTGCATCGTACCGCTTAGAAGGGAGCTAGGTATGGAATGCTTTTAAACTGGGGCACGGTTCACTGTAATTAACCTCCTTTCATGCAACTTTGCGATCTGCATTGTCCATGAGCACTAGCAGGCGCAAGAAGCAATCCTGGTGTCTTTACTGAGGTAAGGGAACACTAAACCACGACTGGTATGTACATTAATTAATGAATTAACAATTGTGCAACAGGAATTTGTTACCGCGGATAGTTACGAAAGGACATTTCGGTCTAAAACGATGCGCTAAAAAAACTACTTAAGTGTCCGCGTTTTTGGTCCTACCAGTGGCGTTAAAAAATAGTGCACTCCCTTCTAGGTGCCGTGGAAGAATGCTGCTCCACCCCTTTAATAATTTCCCCAAAACATTTGACCGACACTGTTCTCCCTTTGAATTCTTGATCAAAGCGCTCTCGCCCTACAATAACCTTGCCGTTCCGGTTTACCTCAGTTGGTAGAGCGACTGTTCCGGTGGAGTGGCGGTCCCGGTATCAAACTCCGTACCAGGACAAATTTTTCAACTGCGAAGTTTGTGACAACGCTGTATAGCTTTCCTTTGTAGCCGCATGGCTGCGATTGGGAGGATGCCAATGAATAATTACTCTCATAACAATTTCCCATTGTATACACGAAAAAGTTGAGAACTGGTCTTTGACGAAAGGAAATGAAGCAGTAACTGTTTCACATATCTCGATGGACGCCCGAACCAAGCACATGTGTGCCTTTTGAGTTTCGCCTCCAGGGAAACGTGGCCGCCGCGGGCGGGGGTTTGAAAACAGGGCCATCCGTGGACATAGGGCTGGCTAGGGCTGCTATTCTCTGGACTGCCGGAAAATATGGTGACATTACATCTCGTTACAACACGTAAGCTGCAGGGAAGGCTCCTTACGAGCTCGTTTTGCTTCAGCGCATGTGTTTTCTTTTTTCTATTGCGCTCTCGCCATGAATATTATAGGTATGTAGCTATTTCTTCAATGTAAAGTGTTCTGGAGGTCATAATACTGTAGTAAAGAAACCTCAGTCCTCCATTCAATGATCATCTCCACACTCATTAAATCATGCCAGTCGAGGCCTTTCTTGGACCGTCTGCCACAGCTGTATCTCTATACGCAGGATGAAAAGGATTCAGGAAGAACTACACTTGCTGACAATAGGCTCAGTTAGCCGTACACGAAACTGTCTGGATAATTTGATCAAAAATTTAAAAGTGATTAGCGCGAGAGTGAAGCACATATTTTTATTAACCTTTAATCTTTCATAATCAAAAAGATGTAAAGCAACGCCTTCACCAACTCCGGCATTAAAGGGATCGTCTAGAACGGTGACCTGGCCGACCTGGCCCAACCTGCGTTGTGAGCAAAAAAAAGCACATTAGGTGACATGCACGATATTTTTAACGTTTTATTCAGCTTCTCACGCTACCTGGCTCAAGCTGCCAATGGCAGCGCATATATATCTGGGCTAAATAACCGTACTGCCGATGGAAGATCAATCGCTACGCACCACCGGAGAGAGCCGTCTGGAAGTTACCGGACAGAGTGGTAGATTGTTTCTGCCCAGACGGCGACAGTTGCCTCCAGTAATGGTCGCGGTTCCCGCGGCGTCTGTGGTTTGGTGATAACTAAATTTACCGGCGTACAGGTTTGACCCAAATTAAAACGGAGCACGACAAAAGAGAACAGCGGGAATTGCGGCGAGCTCTATCAGCGGACGCACACGCACGCAGCACGGACGCACATTCTATATCGAGTTGATGCTGTCATACATTTGGTGATCACCTTATCGGCGCTGCAGGCGAGGCAGCCAAGTTTTTACACATACGAGTGCTACGTTTAACTTTTGGTGTGTTCCTGTATTCATATCAACAGTGCATAGAGTGAGTGTTTTTTGGCGATTCCGCAGTTGTTGACTCAGTCTGGCTCAGAGCTTTATGCGAAAGATTCTGTAGCTCCGCAGGAGCTTGAAATAACACAGTCGAGGATTAAACCTTGACGCTGGAGCAGCACTAACTTATTAATCCCCTCACTGACTCCAGAGAACGTTAATGCAGCACTTCTGCTCTGGACGAACGAAAATAGGAAACCAGAAATCTTCATCCCTAAAGCCTCATTTCACAGAATTTCGAAGTTTCTATTCAGTGAAAATTAAAAACATTTATGAGAATAATCACGGGATAGAAATATTTGAAGTATTTTGAAGCTTTAACCTTGGTGTTACTAGTTGGCAACAGGCTGCTAATTCACTATTGAAAAGAAAGTGGATAACGCATAGCTTTATAATTCTATTCTACACAAGTACGACGCAATTGAAAATACACGCTTTTTAAATAGCAATAAAATTTTCCGCAATAAAACAGCCCAAAGCACCACCTGCTGCAGCAGCAAGGCCGGTCCAGGAAACATAGAAAACTGCGTGTTTACGAACCTAGTGCCACCTCGGTAGCAAAAAAAAAGTTTATAAGAGCCGATGCGCACCTTCTGTTTCAGATGCACACATTCACTACAAAATCCGCTTTCTGGAGGCCGCGTTGCATTATTTAAAACATATCACAGCCCCAGCTTCGTGTGCAAAACGGCTCCGGCTAAGACAACAAATGGGGTTAAATTTGGCAGCACATATATATCTACACGAAATCACCCGTGATTGTCCATCACACCTCTCCAATCATCAGTTGAAACAGCTGCTCGTAAGCCAGACGACACTGTTAGCGGTCGACAAGTGTTCTTCCTACGCAGGCAATTTAGGGTCGCGTTGTTGTGCACGCGCTGCCGCGGTGGCTGCAGCCCGATGAAGATGAACGCTACAGGGTATAGGTGGAGTGGTAGCGCTGCTTGTTTGTCAGCCTATCTTTCCAAAACATAGCACCTTATGCTGCGGAGCCAGCCCATATTCGATGCATGAGGCGAACTAAAGAATTGCGTCATAACTAGAAGAAATCATGTGGCATCATAACCATCTGTTTTCTGGCCGTAAAGAAAACATTCAACGCCTCCAGGTTTGTAGTGACACGCGAGACAAAGGAGAAGCAATGGGACGTTACAAGTGCAGACTACAAGCGCCATTTTTCGGTCCTCAGTTCTTATTGAGACTTTTTCCTTTGCCCTCGCCTCGTGCCACGCGCTGAATGGCACGGTGCTAACGTTCCAAAAGCGCCAGCCATTTGTCTCAAGTCTCCAGGGCCATCCGAAGGAGCACAGTGGGGCGGAGGCGGCCATGGCATCACATGGCGGGGATCTGCCAGTCATCAGGGACGTCCAGCAGTGCAGTGCGTCATCATCGCTCAGTGGGGACTACTCAACTATCGTCGCCTCTGACGTGGAAGTGGCTGACATGGCGAAAATGGACAACGATGGCTTCAAAGTGGTGAGTCATCGGAAGCACCGGACAGTCAGCATCCCAGTGATAGTTCAGCCAAAAGAGAAAGGTGTTGACTTCAGAGAGTGGAACCCTATCAGGCTGTTCGATGATATTAAAGTACTACTGGGATCTGCTCCGATTCGCAGTCGCTTCACAACGCAAGTTGCTCATCATCTAGATATCTCAACGGAAGAGCAAGTAGACATTCTTCTGCGGTGCTCTTAGATCGGCGGCATACGAGTTCAAGCCCAGTTGCCACACTCCTACATGACTAACACATGTGTTATAAGGGGAGTACCAGTGTGGTATTCGGAAAGTGCCCTTCTTGACTACTTGAAACCGCAAGGAGTTCTGCACGTGCGACGGTTAATGCGCCGGGTGGAGCCTGGAGAACAGCAATGGGCAGCGAAGCCTACAAACTCTATTGTGCTAACGTTTGCTCCCAACATCGAGCGCCTTGGATTAATTGACCTTGGTTTCACCAAACATGCAGTCCACGAGTTCGTTGAAACTCCTCCCCGGTACTTCAGGTGCCAACGCTTCGGACATGTAGCGAGAGTTTGCAACAAAGATCAACGTTGCAAGCGGTGTGGTGGTGGCCATGATTACAAAGAGTGCAAGGCAGATTTTGCTTGCGCTAGTTGTGGAGGTGACCATCCAGCGAGTTTCACTGGCTGCACATTCCGTGTAAGCGCCTTACACCGTCGCAAGTCCTTCATTAGTGGCCCCAAACTACAACCTACTGAGAAGCCGATACATGGAAGTGAAGAGTTCCCTGCGCTCGAGTCGGAAGCTCGGGACGTGGTAGCAAGTGACGTCGCTGCACGACCTGATCCGAGCAAGTTCGGCAACGGCCTCCGAGGGTCAGTTGGCTGTTCGATCTGCTTCTGCAAAAAGTGTCCATGTTCCTCAGCGACCAGATCACAGCAAGACTCGACAACATGGAGGACATCCTCTTGCCTTAAAAGAGATGCAGACACCAGCTACCGTGGCCAAGAGTGGGTCCCAGTCCCCGTCTTTTGTCGAAGTGGTGCGCCAGTGCGTGCAACAAAATAAGGGGCTCAAAAGCCGGAATCTCTCCGACCTTCTACGCGTTTTGTTTGATGTCCTGCGTTCATATAGCCAAGCGATGCAGCCTGGTACTTTGAAGAACTTTATACAGCTGGAGCTTTCCTTTGAGACCTTGATCACCGCCTTCGTAGAGAACTTCATCTTCTAGATGGCTACTTTTATTCAACCTGTTGCAACTAAAACCCTAGAAAAATGCCGTTTATCATGCAATGGAACTGCGCTGGGATTATAAGTCGATTAGCAGAACTAAAATAGTTCTTGAAAGAGACCTGTGTTCCAGTACTGGCCCTCTCGGAGGCTGGCTTGCCAAGCGGGAGGTCTTTGCCGGGATACGTCGCCCACAAGAATTGCAGCATAAAGTCTTTTCCTGCAGGAAGTGCCGCCCTTTACATACGAAGGGAGATTCCTCATGTGGCTTTGAACGTCACCGATCTTTGCACCGACAGTATTGAGGTAGTGGCTGTGAGGATTCGGCTCGCCTTCCGAACTCTGTCCATTTCATCAGTTTACGTGTCCCCGCGGAAGAAGGTCGATATGGCTTTGTTCCTCCAGCAACTTTGTGACCGCTGCCCAGCACCCAGAATCATCTGCGGTGACTTCAACGCCCACCACCCTGCCTGAGGTGACAGGAACACAGATCCTCGCGGACGCGAACTTGTAGAAGTCATCGACAGTTAAGACCTGTGCGCGGCCAAAGACGGAAGTCCCACTTTCTTTCGGCCTCCAACCTCATCCACATCTATAGACCTAACCCTACATTCACCTGACGTCCGTGTGCAGTGGTCAACTAGAGCTGACCGAATGGGAAGTGATCACTACCCGATATTTGTGTTTACTGTCGACTTCCACCTGCGTGGTCCTAAAATTTGCCATGTTGTTAATTGGGACAAATACAGGGAGCCCTTAGCCTGTGTTTCCGGTGATGTGACAGACAAAATGATTTATGCTAAGATGGCTGCTACCACGGCGCTCAAGCTACCTTATCATTTTCAGACTCCAGATTTAAAACTCAGGAACCTCTGCGCAGCGCGCAGAAGGGCGGAGCGACAACTTTTGCGGAAGAAGGACGACAGAGCCTTGAAGACAACTTTCAACAGGCTCAACTCTGCCATTAGACGTCATGCGAACAAGCTCTGTAGGTCCCAGTGGGCATCCTTTTGCGCTAGTTTGACTGTTTTCTCACCGATAACGAGAATTTGGCGTGTCGTTGGCAATCTTGCTGGTGGCTCTCGTCCGAGTAAACCTTTCGAGGCGCTTGCATTGCGCACGCAGAAACATCTCGTGTGCTTGGCAGAGGAATTTGCGGATGCATTTGTAAATTCCAGACCAGGCATTCATCCCTGCGCTCTGCCTGCTACGTCTCCGTCTGTTATGGACGCCCCGTTCACACTTCGAGAACTACAGACAGCGCTCCGCAGCCTGCGGCGTAGCTGTGCACCAGGTCCTGATGACATTACAAATCAAATGTTACAGAACCTGCCTCTGGAACACCGGAAGATGCTCCTAACCTATCTCAATCGAGTGTGGGAGACTGGTGACGTTCCCCCTTCATGGAAGGTGGCTTGTGTAGTCCCACTGCTGAAGGCCAGCAAAGAGATGACAGACGCGGCCTCGTATCGTCCTGTATCGCTGACGTCGTGTGTGACTAAGCTCATGGAGAGGATGGCAAGTAAGCGTTTTTCTTGGTGGCTTGAGGATAGAAGGGCACTACCAACATGCATGACTGGATTCCGCACAGGTTTAAGCGCTCAAGATAGCGTCATGGACTTGATAAGCCACATTGAACATCAGAGTCCTTTTGGACTTTCAACACTAGCTATTTTCCTAGACGTATCAAAGGCTTATGATAGCGTCCTCCAGAGCTCAATACTGAATAGTCTGCAGGTCATAGGCGTACAGGGCTATCTTTTGCGATTCATTCACTCATTTCTCAGTGATCGTAAATTTCGAGTGCGGTGAGGCAGTACAATGAGCTCCGAAAGGGCGGTATCGCGAGGGGTACCTCAGGGTAGTGTCCTGTCCCCAACGCTCTTTAATGCTGTCATGGCTGGTCTTCCCGCAAAAGTGCAAAAACATTGTAGGCATGTCCATATGTCGATATATGCAGACGACATTTGTCTTTGGTTAACCGGATATCAACACAAACGCTTAGCTCTATAAGCGCGACAGGCCGTGCTTTCAGTTAAAAGTTACATTCAAGGTGTTGGGTTGACTCTCTCGGTGGAAAAATCTGGCTTCGTCCTGTTTCCAGGTAGGGGACGACGGTATGCGCGGCTGAGCATAGACCTTGATCAGTCTTGCCTTCGTCAGGTTAACCACATACGTGTTTTAGGTGTCACTATTGACTCACGTCTACAGTGGCGACGAGCTGTGGACTCCATTGTGGCTTCACTATCTTCGCGTCTCAATGTGCTTCGTAGAGTTGCTAGTGAGCTATGGGGAAACCATCCAGCTTCAATGATCAGGCTTCACGATGCCCCGGTGACAAGTCGCATAATGTACCAGCTCCCTTTAATTTCCCCCTCGGTATCGCAGCTGGAACGCCTTGAGGTTTTTGCACAGAATGGGACTAAGGAGGGCTCTCGGCGTTCCGCAGGCTGCTCCAAACAATGCAGTACTGTATGAGTCTCAATCGAAACCTCTTCGGCTAGCCGCTTCACAAAGACTTTTGCTGCAAATTCGCCGCCTCAGAGAGGCTGTTGCCGGGAGAGCGCTTCTACAGCGCCTTCGAAAGAGATCTGAGTCCCGGGCGTACTTGGCTTTAAATACTCTTCGTTCTCTGGGTCTCGACCTTAGAGATCGACCTAAGACGTTGAAGCTACCTTGGTCTTTTCCGAGCCTCGATTGTTCCTTGACAATTCCCCACGTTCGCGCTAAGCGGAATTCTTCTTAGCGACAATGCTTTCGCTCGTACTGGAACATCTTGAGACCGAATATGCCAGTCATCTTCAAATTTTTACAGACGGCTCTGTGGACAAGGTCAGAGGATCTAGTGCAGCTGCTTTTCATATTCCGTCTTTGAAGTATGATTGGTCTGTTCGTTTTACTAAAGTCGTGTCCTCCACAATGGCCGAAAGCGTTCCCATTGATGCAGCTCTAAAGAAGCTACGGTGTTGTACGCCTCAACCTACTGTCATAATTACGGATTCAAAATCTGCCCTTCAAAGGTTAGAGTACGGGTTTCCCACTGATGCCTTGAGTCTTAGATCCCTACGTTTGGTGCAGAATCTACATAACAAAGGCTTCTCTATACGTTTTCAATGGGTGCCCTCGCACATAGGTGTCTTAGGCAACGAGATAGCAGACAACCTCGCCCATACAGCTCTCTCCGGGATTCCAGTACATGGAGTCCCTCATGAAGTCAAGCAAATGTTCAGAGATGTGGTGTTGTGCCACTTCAGTTCTTTGTGGAGCTCTCCTCATCAGCCATGTGTGTCCAAGGGTCTCAAAAGGTACCAAGCCACTTTGCTGCACCGCGTTCGCACGGATTCTGTTCGTACGCCGGCGTGGATGTATAAGACTGGCCTAGCGTTGTCACCATTGTGTTCAAAGTGTGGTGTGTGTGGTGACATAGAACATTACCTCTTGTGCTGTACTTTGTACAACGCGGAACGGGCTGCGTTATTCGGATCCCTCAAGAAGGCAGGAGTTCCTCACAATTCTCTTCAGGACATTGTTTTCCCGCGCGGGAGCCAGTCGAGTAGAAAGGATGCTTCTCGCCTTCTTCTACTTTACCTGCAGGACACGGATTTGGCCTCCACATGGTGACCTCAGGAGTGTCTATTTGGGTTTTTGCGGACAGTGTTTCTGTGAGTTCTAATTAAGTGTTGCTACGGTGGAGCAATTGCCGGCAGCAGCTGCAAGGCTAATGCCACCGGTAGTTTACAACCACTCACACACTCAGACTCCAGAGGTATATTTAAGGTATATTTATAGCTTTTTGCTGGCAAGTTATTTTTCTGCTCTCAAGTTTAGTGCCAATGCATTGTGACCGCAGTGAAGCTATTTTTCAAACCCTGTTCAATTGTTGAAAATTACAACACAAACTCAGGCTTTGAATAGAGAAGACATTAGAAGCTCGTGAACCAGCCCACGAGACAAGTTGTACGCGCAGAGGAAAAGCTAGTTGTATGCGGTGATTAAATGAAGTAAAAGAAATATTACAACTTCATACGTGAGGCTGAAGCGCCACATTGTCCAAAATTTCATTTTCCAGTGCACTAGTACTACCTTAACACTTAATCCTAATATTAGCAATACTTATCTTTACTAATCAGGCGGTTCCTTGAAGGTGCCAAAAATCCCCGGGGACTGCAAAAAATCAAAGCAAATAAAAAGGAGTGTAAACACTAGGCTGAAATATACCGGGAGATTTGCCCGAAGGAGTTCTACAATTTTTAAAAGCAGACTTTTTGAGTTAGGAAAGCATTGGGATTTGGCGCATCAGAATACAACCGAGACGTGCAAACTAGCAGATGGGGTAGCTAGTCCTCACTCTTAGCCTCTTAAGTTACTGAGAAGCGCGTCTGTCACACTAACAAATATCCATTTATCTCTTAAGAAATTTGAAAACGCAGCTTGGCTCTGCGTTATAGTCAAAAATATTCTTCCTACATTGCGCCAAATTGCATGCGCCTTCGAAAAGCTTACAGCCGAAGCTACACGTCCAGCCAGGGCACGTAACTCTTACAACATGACAAAGTTTAGTGAGTGACAACCCCAACTGCGTCTGTGCTTTTTAGGATTAGTAAGATATGTCCAGTGGGCAACGTGAGAGGAAATGATTTTCTGTAATTCTAAAACTGATATTAATATTACAGTCAATAAAACGCCTCTCAATAAACAGGAAGGCAAACGAGGTGTAAGTTAGCTATTCAATATTTGTTCACCAGCCTACTAGTTACCTCCTTTTACGTCTATTCTCACGCGCTCCACTACTAAGAGTGATATGCCAAAAAACTCCGCCGCGGTTCCAAGTGAAAAAGCCTCCTATTGAAAACTGCAGATAATCTTCGGTGCAACATCCACCATGTGCAGCCTTCATTGCCTCAAAATTTTTAATTACGTTTTTCAAGGTGCTCATTAATTTTTGCTTCCAGTGTGCACGTGTTTTGACAAAATGATTGGTTTGTTTTAGGCGGTCTTAACGTCCAAAGCGACTCAGGCTATGAGAGACGCCGTAGTGAAGGGCTCCGGAAATTTCGACCGCCTGGGTTTCTTAACGTGCACTGACATCACACAGTGCACGGGCCTCTAAATTTTTGCCTCCATCGAAATTCGACCGCCGCGACCGGGATCGAACCCGCGTCTTTCGGGCCAGCAACTGAGCTCCGTAACCTCTCAGCCACCACGGCTGCGTTTTGACAAAATGAGGCTTATATGTGTTAAATTGCAGTATAAGCGCAGCTAAAGTCTTCGAACAATGCATTCAAAAATGTCAAATATATTCGGCTGTATTAATTGCAGCACTTACGAAGTCAAACGTTCGATTCAGATTCGGAGCAAAGATAACTGGCGTTCTAAGCAGCACTGACTGAACAGTATATAATGCATTTAAAAGCGCACATTGCCAGTTAGGTTTATCTCACCAGAATAAGTTGCAAAGCTGAAGCAGCAATACGACCGAATGAAGCCCGTAAAAAGTGTACCGTATGTACTTCTTAGCTGCAAAATTGCGGCTTTGTCTGGAGGCTCCACTCGGCGTCCATAGCGTAACTTATTTGAGACAGCACTCTGTCACTCTATCTGCTTATTGGCATTCATCGCAGTCGACGTTCCTATGAACTAAGTATTTCCAGGTAATAATTGGGTGTTATACGAAGAAAGCTGTGGCCTAATTTTACAAGCAGAGATCTTCTGCTTGCAACCGACATTGCGTTTCAGAAGTGCAACAGACTCAGCATTCCAAAAGCTAGAGGTTACGACGCTTCGGGCGTCACCGCAAAGCCTGGACACTATCGGAGTCGTGAAGGACGAACTCTTAGTTGTCAATCGGCTTCACAAAGCGTGGTATGCGTCTCAGTCTAACTGTAACCCTAGCAAACAAATGATGGTTTCCCTGGAAGTGAGAAATCTCTTATCCCCATTCGATCTCATACCACTACGGCAAACACGGATGACCTTCTCGCCCAACGAACACTCCTATGCTGCATCGGCGACACCAGATTTCTCTTAAATCAAAACTTTGAAAAAGCAATAACTGCCTGGACTTATAGGAGCAGATCGGACACCTAAGCAATACCGTCTAGAGTACCAATATTCTAGAAACACATTGTGCAGACTCACGTGACTAAAACGCACTTCTATACGACATACAACACACGACAAGACGGATTTTTGTATGACGTAAATCCCAAATCGAAGAAGAGCGGATGCACCACGCTGCCTTCTGCTGCGCGCACAGGAACGCAAATGACGAGACGCGTCTCAAAGCTCCTAAAATGTAATCCACATCTTTCTTTCCTCTCCGCGCATTACCATACGTGAGAGGGAAACAAGTTTTTCATGTTTTTCTCGCCACCCGCGTCCCCGTAGGTTATGAAGAAAAGAAACAAACTGTAGCTGGTGGCACTAAGTGGATCCTGTATGCAGAAAGAGACGATTCCCTGTAAGATTGATGAAGCCCAAATTAAGTTCAAGTACCACCATCGTTTAAATTAACGAGTATGCCGCATCCTAAAAAAACTGAAAATTTTAAAACTTATAAATAGTGCTGGCAAGCTTGCGATGGTCATGTTGCGCCACAGAGACCTATCCGGCTTCTGTGTGACAAAGTGGATTAGCTTTCCAGCTGCTTTGCGATCAGTCGTAAATCGGTCGACTGCACTGAAAGCCCTCTCAGTGAGAGCGCTAAGAGAAATTTACATTAATCAGCAAAATTTACCTTGTGTTGAATTTATAAGCCCACCCTTCAATGAATTTTAGCGAATGAACAAGAGACTGCAGTGCGAGGCCGCGGGCCTGGCCATGCTGAATGAGGATTTGGTCTCTTTTGTGAAAACGCTTAGCAAGAGGTGCAACCGCTCGCTAAGCAGAACTTGACAGCGCGGATTTGAAGCAGCGTATATTACATGTCAAGGCATGCCATTTGGGACTTCTTTTCATCGACAGCGTCGAGAAGTCTATCTTGTAACTTTTTTCTTGGCAAAGTGCTGCAACTTATTATCATCATCATCATCATCAGCCTTAATACACCCACTGCAGGGCAAAGGCCTCTCCCACGTCTCTCCAATTAACCCTATCCTTTGCCAGCTGCATCCACCCTTTGCCTGCAAACGTCTTAATCTCATCCGCCCACCTAACCTTCTGCCGCCCCCTGCTCCGCTTACTTTCTCTTGGAATCCACTCCGTTACCCTTAAGGTCCAGCGGTTATCTTGCCTTCGCATTACATGCCCTGCCCAAGCCCATTTCTTTCTCTTGATTTCTACTAGGATGTCATTAACCCGTGTTTCTTACCTCACCCACTCTGCCCGTTTCCGATCTCTTAACGTTACACCTATATTTTTCTTTCCATGGCTCGCTGCGTTATCCTTAACTTAAGCTGAACTCTTTTCGTTAGCCTCCACGTTTCTGCCCCGTAGGTGAGTACCGGTAGGATTATGCTGTTGTACACTTTAATCTTGAGGGAAATTGGTAAACTGCCACTCATGATCTGCGAGAGTTTGCCGTATGCGCTCCACCCCATTCTTATCCTTCTAGTTATCTCCATCTCATGATCTGGATCAGCTGTCACTACCTGCCCTAAGTAAACGTATTCCGTCACTATTTCTAGGCTCTCGCTGCCAATTGTAAACTGTTGTTCCCTTGCTAGGCTGTTGAACATTACCTTGGTTTTCTGCATGTTAATTTTTAGACCCATCGATCTGCTCTGCCTGTCTAACTCATTGATCATGATTTGCAGTTCACCTCCTGAGTGACTCAGCAAGGCAATGTCATCAGCAAATCGCAGATTATTTAGGTATTCTCCATTTATTCTTATTCCCAACTGTTCCCAATTCAGGCCTCGAAATACCTCCTGTAAACATGCGGTGAACAGCATTGGCGAGATCGTGTCTCCTTGCCTGACGCCCTTCCTTACTGTAATTTTATTCCTGACTTTATGGAGGACTATAGTAGCTGTGCAGTTGCTATATATATCTTCCAGTATTTTGACATAAGGCTCTTCTACCCCCTGATTACGCAATGCCTGTATGACTGCTGAGGTTCCCACTGAGTCGAATGCTTTCTCGTAATCAATGAAAGCTATATATAGAGGTTGGTTATAAACTGCGCATTTCTCTATCACCTGATTGATTGTGTGAATATGATCTATTGTGGAATATCCTTTACGAAAGCCTGCCTGATCATTTGGTTGATTAAAGTCTAATATTGCCCTGACTATATTAGCGATTACCTTAGTAAATACTTTGTAGGCAACGGATAGTAAGCTGATCGGCCTATAATTTTTCAAGTCCTTGGCGTCTCCCTTCTTATGAATTAAGATAATATTTGCATTCTTCCAAGCTTCTGGTACAGTCGAGGTTATAAGGCAATGCGAATACAGGGTGGCTAGTTTTTTCTAGGACAATGTCTCCTCCATTCTTCAACAGATCTGCTGTTACCTGATCCTCCCCAGCTGCTTTTCCCCTCTTCATTACTTCTAAGGCTTTCTTTACTTCATCTTTCGTTACTGGCGGGATGACGCATTGCTGTGCACTGCTTTCTCATTAACGCTCTGATTACATTGGCTACTGTGCAGGTCTGTGTAGAACTCTTCGGCTCCGTTAACTATCTTATGCATATTGCTAATGACATTGCCCTGCTTGTCTCTTAATGCATACATCTGGTTTTTACCTATGCCTAGCTTCCTCTTCCCTGTTTTTAGGCTACCACCATTCTTTATAGCATGCTCGATTCTCTCCATATTAAACTTTCTTATGTCGGCTACCTTGCGCTTATTTATTACCTTGATAGCTCCGTTAGTTCTATTCTATCGGTAGGGTTAGATGCCCTCATGTTTTGGAGCTTCTTAATGAGATCTTTCGTTACCTGAGGTAGCTTACCGGTATCCTTTCGAACTGTCTTACCGCCTACTTCTACTCCGCACTCCGTAATTATTGATGTCAGATTATCCTGCATTGAATGAACATTAAGATCATCTTCCTCAGTTAAAGCCGAATATCTGTTTTGCAGCGCTATCCTAAACTCCTGTGCTTTCCCTCTTCCGGCTAACTCGTTAATGGTCTTCTTCTTCACTAGCTTCTTCTGTTCCCTCTTCAAGCCTAAGCTGATTCTAGACCTTACCATTCTGTGGTCGCTATAACGCACCTTTCCGAGGACGGCTACATCCTGAATGATGCCAGGTTTAGCGCATAGTATGAAGTCGATTTCATTATTAATCTCACCATTCGGGCTCTTCCAGGTCCAATTCCAGTTTTCTCGTTTGCGGAAGAAGGTATTCATGATCCGTAAATTATTTCTATCCGCGAATTCGACTAATAACCCTCCCCTGTTATTTCTAGAGCCTATCCCATAGTCACCTACCGCGTGGTCGTCAGCCTGCTTCTTTCCCACCTTCGCATTGAAGTCGCTCATCAGTACAGTGTACTGCGATTTTACTTCATTCATTGCCGATTCTATGTCCTCATAGAAACTTTCAACGGTCTGGTCATCATGGCTGGATGTGGGTGCGTAGGCCTGCACTACTTTCAGCTTGTACCTCCTATTCAGCCTAATTATTATAGCTGCTACCCTCTCGTTAATACTCTAGAACTCCTCTACGTTGCCAGCTATATCCTTATTAATGTGGAATCCCACACCTAGTTCTCGTCTATCCTCTAACCCGCGATAGCACAGTATGTGTCCGTCCTTTAGTACTGCATACGCCTCACCTGTCCTCCTATCTTCGCTAAGCCCTATCACATCCCATTTAATTCCCGCTAGTTCCTCAAACAGCATTGCTAGGCTAGCCTCACTAGCTAAAGCTCTAGCGTTAAACGTTGCCTGCTTCAGATTCCAATGGCGGCCTCTCCGGAGCCAGAGATTCTTAGCACCCTCCCCTGCGCCACAGGTCTGACCGCCGCCGTGGTCAGTTGCTCTGCAGCCGCTGGGGACTGAGGGCCGAGGGTTAATTGGTTTTATCATAGAAGGTTGTGGCCAAGTACTACACCAGTACTACACCAGGGTGGCCAAATCCTGCTCTGGTGAGAGAGTGCGTTGTCGGTTCTGGTTACCGAGATAAGGTCGAACTCCAGGCCTGGTTATGCAATTCCATCGACACGCGTATTTTTTTTAACCCGGTGGAGAATTGCGCGGCACCAGGATTTGAACCCCGGTCCTCTTGCACGCGAGGCGGACGTTCTACGTCTACGCCATCGCTGCGTTATAGCATGCATTAAAAATTTCCTGATGCGGCTTCGTGCGAGCCTCAAGCTTCTGAGCAAACTGCCGCTCCTCTAACCAAAAAACAATGTACTGCATCGATTTCGTGCATCCCTCATTAGAAGCTTTTATAGCAAGCAATCCAATTTCTCCACTAGAATGTGAGTGTCGCCTGTTCTAAAAGAAAATCAGCGATTTAGCAGAGGCTGCCAGGTTCATAAATCAATTCTTGGTTAGTAAGAAAAATGAAAAAAAAATGTTGCTGACAAGACGACATTCCCATTGATCTCTGAACTGGTATTTTGTTCGCTTTGACTCCAGTGAAAAACTCCGCCGTCAAACGAGTGTTCAGTCAGGTATCGCTCACTAAACCGTCCAGCGAACGAGAATGTCTAACGAATAGTTGGAAGCACTCCACCATGTTAAGTTTCCTGGAGAGGAACGGACGCTGCTGAAAGTTTTTGAAACCAGGCCATGACTTTTAGAGCGAATGCTCGACACGATGCAAAACTCGAACTCTGATTCCATGTCTCCGGATGACATTGACAAAAACCTTGTTATGAATACCATAGCAAAAGTGCTGCTGTAAGGTACATAAGTTGTACCATTCCTACAAGGTTCACCTCGAAAATCTGGGTCAATTGTGTTTGACCATTGAACTTGACCTCTGGCAACCCCCAAGATTTCTCCCACCGTCCCTCGAAATTTGACCACTGCCGTTTAATAAAAAACATGTCTAACCACAATTCAGTGCGCCTGACACGATCGCGGCCTTAAAGTTTAGACAGGGTCACTTCCAAATTTTGGTTCCGGCCACTCCCGAAATTTGACCAACGCCGATTTGGAAAAATATCGTTGCCAAACTTAACTCAGTGTTCCCGACACAACGTCCAAATTTCGCCCAGGCCATTCCTAAAATTTGGACTTAGCGATGTGGGAATGCTTTCACAATGTATCAGGTTTAACCAACTTAAAACGCTCACAAATTTTTCCCCGTTGCAGCTACAACATTGTGTATGGGCCATGCAGTTTCGCTTCCCAAACAGCTCATCATGTTTTACATCCCTCTCCAGCCATCTTCCATCTATTTTCCTAGATTTTGTACTAGCCGCCATCAATTGTACTAAATTTTTTCTTGTAATTTATTTGTTTATTCTGTTTAGTTTTGTTTTGTTCAAAAAAATTGTGAGACGTGCAACTATACTGAACGGCGACATGCACTCAAGTGAGCAGAGGGGATTTTTTGCGGTAATTTTTTTTACTCTATATGGTTGTTCGTTTTTGAACTTTTTCTCTTTGAGAAAATAAAACACGACGTTCGCAATGAAGACTACATTTTACTTATCATGCATTCGCTTGTATGCATCCAACATTGCTGCACTCTGCTCCAGCATATTCTGTCCGATGCGCATGGCCTGCGTGGTATTGCGCGCGGGCCGGAAAAACTGAGAAAAATCATGCCACGTGCACAATCTCCGAGATCATGCGTGAGAAAATATATGTAATATATTTACTGAAAGGTAAATATATGATGAAGGTTCTTGGTTATTTTCAGGCTAGCTGGAATTTTCGCTTTAGGCTTAATTTCGGCTCCTATGGATACCAATTTTTCCACCTGTGGTCAGAGTGATCTGGCAACTCTGCGATCCCGTCAATAGCCCCTAAGCCTTCACAGGCAGAGAGAGAGAGAGAGAGAGGAAGAACACTTTTATTTAGGAGATTAATTCGCAGCAGCCGGATTGTCGTGGCCCCTAGTCCAGCGCTCCTCTGGCGGCGGCTGACCTGCGGACTAGCTGGATGATACAGGATGATGCTGGCCCAGGTTGTCGCAGCTTAGGGTTTCCTCCCACTGCTCGTGTGTAGGGTGTGACACTATAAACTTTTCGAGTGGTTTGTCCTGGCATTCCCAAAGTATATGTAGAGCATGGGGCTTGCTCCGCGCCAAGGGCCATAACTTTTATATTATGTGGGTCAGATCTTGTGCAAAATGTGAAAACTATGATATGTGCTCGTTTGTATTGTCCTCCAGTCCGTGGCATCTGGGGAGGTCAATTTTTTGTGTGGCGGTGAGAAATGTCTTCTTCTAACCTATGCTGTTCTAACCTTCCGTCATAAGATCCTAGGAGAGGGGTGGTGTAGGGATGGGGATCCGCCCTGTTTGTGAGAGCTAAGGATAGACCATTCTCTACCTTCTACCTTCACGGCCAGCAGATTTGTACGCGCAATTTTTCCTTTCAACTTCCTTGCAGTTCGATTAACTCCCTTCGGCATAATCACACTGCCCTGGTTGTGGTGATGCCGAAACACAAAAGCATCTGCTTTGTTCATGCATAACAATGTGCAACAATGCATAGCACGGTGTTTGAAGGTGATAAGGAGAGCTAGCGCCCTTGCTTTGCTTTTGATTAATTATGCAAATCGCCACAAATTTTTTTATGCGGTCAAGTTTTGAGCAACAGACGTTTCCGTGTTCCCATTCAAGTTCGAAGTTCTAGTAAATTAGCAGCATCTATGTCAAAATCTCTTATGCTCCTTTCGAGGTCAATAAAAAGAACCCAGACACAGTTTGCCCTGCCATAAATTCCGCCGCAGGAAACAGGAGAGGAAATGATGCAAGCATTTGTTGTGAACATTGCAACCATTGTAAAACCAATCACATGGTAGCCCAGCTATTCTTAGCACAACAACGATGGGGTTCACTGCGCCGCATCCACTGTCGATGGCTGTGGCTCCCACACAAACACTGCCCATGTCCGCTCATCCCTGTTTTCAGAAATTGTTCAATTCTTCATTGCCAACTAACGATGAGCATGAATTATATTAAGTATAGGCAATTGATTGCAATTCAAAATTTGCAGCTGGTGGTTAATGACAGGCATCTCTGTTTTTAGAATTTCGAAACCTCAATTATTTGCGCCGCTGTTGCTCTAGGAAATTTGGCTCGAACGCGCCAATAGATATGAGCTTTCGAAAACCATGCAGGCAATGAAACCTTCGCAGCGCACTATACTCAAAAAGCCAAATTTTGTCGAGCCACATCCTCAAGGGTAATTGCCTTTTATAAATTCTAAAAGCTGTTAGGGATAATATTAAGGACTGACAACAAATCTGTGATCCCCCCTCCCATAATCTGCGCACTTTACTTTAACAATTAAGAAGTTAATTATTAAATTTAGTAAACTAGCTCGCTATATTAGACGTTTGAAAGGATTTCTGCAGCCCGCCAACACTGGTAATACTATGCTAAAAAGCCATATTTTTGCCCAAAAAAACACAAATTTATTTAAAATTACTTAAGACTTCACTTAAACACCTTGTATTATACGAACAATAGATTCCACAACTGATTTCAGAAAAATTACTACGTCGGGAGAGTGTAGAACACGGCTTTTCTTTCCAGGGGAGATTCCACGGCCTCTTTAACCGAGAGACGTAAAATTGATTTTCATTCTGTTTCGCGAGAAACTTCTAGAAGGCGAGGACGTTCATGTATGCACTATGTGAAAAGAAAGGTATAAACACTGGTAGTTATCTAAGATTTATGCATTTCTAACGAAAAGTCTATATGAGGCGGCGCTTGCTTTATCTTTATGAAGTCATGCTACAAAACCTAGTGAATGAAAATTTCTCAAAGCAAAAATTAAAACATTCCATCAAACGCCCACTCAACCACGTCCGGAACGCTCACTGGTGCCCACGGTGGACAGTCCAAATCCAACCGCCACCCTGCGTACAAGAATAAGAAGTTATTGTTGCTGCTAAGCTTCTCACTATGTTCTTGGCTTCTAAGCTAAGAATCATGACTGTTCATTGAAGCATATTGCATTTCAGTAACGTTTTTGTTTACAGAGTGCTCAAAAACAGCAGCAAGCTGCCGGATACAAGTGCCGAGACGCAGACGATGCAATTCTTACAGTGCATTGGGCGCAATTTATAGCACACCTTATATTTTCTGGTTGACCTCTTTCTGCAGTTAATCTCTCTATAGCTTACACTTCCAATACATCCTAAAGTTTTCCCCACCTGCTTCCTTCCACAGACGGTAGAAATATCAACAATTTGTCGAATATAAAAGGGCACCATATATTTGTATCACTTAACTGTTCTCAAAAATGGTCTTGTTATGGAAGCAAACGGAAATGGAAGGGTGCTTGCAAGTGTAAGTATGCTATCCATAGTCCGCTTCGGCTATCTTCCGGTACGCACTTTATATCTTGGCAGAGGTGAATCTGGAATTCTTGAGCATAGGGACACTTGTGGCGCATGGCTCGAGGGTCCCACAATCTACCAGCAAGTTACCGAAACAGTGGAACGAGCGAGATTGTTCCGAAGAAAAGATTAAGAAAGGGTGCTGTTTCCTGCATCATGCTCAATTTTGACACACAAAAAGAAGCTTGTGTGCTCGCATAATAGTGTACAGTCTGTTTTGCTGGGGAAACCTGTTTTTCGAGAGGTACTGTTGGGGACAAAAGCGCCCAGGACACGCAATCGCTTTGTTATCAGCCGCTTGTTGCACATAACACTTGTGGAGATGAAACACACGCCTTGGACAGCGTAATGCGTGCTAGCGAAATCGGCTCAATAAAAACGCACTTCACACCTATCAGCCAATATCATCAGTTGCGTGTCCTGTACAATTTTGTCCCCTACAGCACACTCTCGCTGAACCCACGCTTTGAAGCGCCTATCACAACAACAAAATCAAAATGGTGCCGCCTGATGGCTTTGAAGTCATCGTCCACAATTCTCTACGAATTTTGGCTGCGATATTTGCTTTCCAGTGATTGTTCCACACCTCACGGATGGTATCATGCCTGCTGAAATTCTGGGAACTGACATTGCCTTGCTACGTCCCTATGGAGACGAATTGCAAACTATGATTAATGAATTAGACAGGCAGAGCAGTACTATATATACAAGAATTAATTATGCAGAAAACCAGAGCTATGTCCTCAGTCTCGGAAGGCGGCGCCAGCTTGCAAGTGGTGCTCAAGTGCAGGAAGTAGTAAGGGAACACGTGTACTTAGGGCAGATATTGACCGCTGAACCGGATCACGAGTGTATAATAACAGAACAAAGAAAATGGGGTGGAGCGCATTTGGCAGGTTCTCTCAGATCGTGAATGGCTGTTCACCAATATCCCTGTATAGTAGAGTGCATAACAGCAGCATCTTACCGGTACCCACGAATAGGGCAGTAGCGTGGATGCTAGCGAAAAAGGTTCAACTTAGGACAGGCGCGTGTCATTTAATTGTCAATAAACACGGAAGTTACGATTTTGGAAAAAAAAGCATATTCGGGATAAACAAGTTTCCTGTCTGAAAATTTCATGGCCTAATTCTGAATTCCAGCCACTAAAATATCTTTATACTTCGCGCCAACAACACCCGGCGATTTAGGACACAGCGCCTGTCGCTTGCCACGACCGCGTCACCAATGGCCGCCATCTTGTAACTGTTTTAATGCTGGCTCCTTTACCCACTACTCGGCACTACTGACTAATGTTAAAATTTTGTTGAAACGTCCTGAATCCGCTGTTTTTAAATTCTGTACAACGACCTCAGTATGGCGGGCGCGCGCATTTAAAATTCGATTTCCTCAGCTTCGTGTTTTTCGCCAAGAAGACTAGCCTTACGGAAGTTTTTGGTATGTTTTCTACAGAGGAATTGCAACGATCTCGCACCGCTGAGTTCAGGAAGAAATAAGCCATGGAGCTGTTTCGCCTTCGTTTCGCTGAGTGGAATATTTCAAACTTTGGGAGCAATAATGTCACCTAACTACACATCATAATTATGGTGTTTGGGGGAAATTTAACATTTTGTAATGATGATATACTTGAAAAACAATATAGTTAGGATAACTCAAGACGACAGATCTTTGGCTGCAGCTCTATTTCAATCAAAACCAAAAAATAAAGAAAGTGTCTTATCGACACGTTAGAAATACACTAGTTAGTATTCAGGTATTTTTCTTATAAAATGGGAAATAATTCAGACAAACTGAAACTAAATATATTTTTGAAAACAGAAATAACGAGAATATGCACGCACCTAATTTCAATGTGAAATATCTAAGGACAGCGCCGTGCACTCAGGAAACAAAGATGATAATTGTAACTATAAGACACTGGAAGTGGGCAAAGTGTGTCAGGGAGCAAACAGTGGTTAATCACATCAGGGTCGAAATCAAAAGGAAGAATTGGGCTTAGGTAGCACATGTAATGCGAAGTCAAAACAACCGATGGTCCTTAAATAAAGGTGCACTAAAGAGGAATCCAAACACGTCTTCTTAGCGCGGGAAATCGATCAACATGTTCCGAACATTCTTAGAAACCTCCAAATATTGTCTTGTGCGGCCGATTTCCCTAATTTAAATAACAATAAACGCCGTCACTCACGCCTTTTTCTGAACTCCACACTGAAGGTAGGAGGAGTCAACCAAAGTGTGGAGTGCCTTTCAGCCAGTCCTGTGGCGGCTTCGCTTTCGCTTTTCTTTAAGGGTTTAGGTTTCTGTAAAAAAAAAAGCTTTCAATCGCAGACAACAGAACCACAGGTTAGGCCCGCGGAAATAAAAATACGCCTGGACAATTTGATTGACGTATCAATCCGCCGCTGGCAGTGCGGCAAGCCGCCACAGGACTGGAAGCAAGTGTACGCGTTGGTTGACTCCTCCTTCCTTCAGCTTCGAGTTAAAACAAAGGTGGGGGTCGGGACATTTAATCCGAATTTAATTAGGGAAATAGCCCGCACACTACAATAATAGAGTTTTTAAGGATACCTGGAACGTGTAGATAGAGTTCCCGCGGCGAAAAGACGAGTTCAGATTCCTGTTCAGTGCACCTTTAAGGGCAACAGACTGGATTCCAAGGGAACGGACGCCTTGCAGGAGGCAGCAGAAAAATAGGTTGGCGCATGAGTTGAACTTTGCAGGGATACGGTTTCCGCCACTAGCACAGGACCGTATCAGGTTCAGCCAAGATAAAAGTTTTTTAGCCCCGTTTCAGCTGTAACATTTTACATAGGCCAAGCACTCGGAGCTCCCATTCAGCTCAATTTTTTACATCTCTCTGTAGCCTTCTCGCATCTTTTTTGCTCGATTTTGTGCTGGGCTCCATCGATTATACAAGATTTCCTCTTGGAATGTATTCCTACACTGCGTTTTGTTTTGTTTTTTTTTGTTCAGTGAAATTCCCGTCACTGAACGGCAGAATGCATACCATTCCTCAGAGGTTTTTTTTTTGTGAATTGCTTTTTACTCTAAATAGGTGTTGTTCACTTTGTGAAATTTTTTTTGAGAAAATAAAACAGGACAGTTACAAAACCGACCGCATTGTCTTATCGTGCATTCGCTTGTATGCCTCCTTTGCTGCAGATTTAATTGGTGCAGCTATGCTGTCCGGTGCGCATGGCATCCGCATAACCTCAGCGCGCACCATCTCAGAGGCCATGCGTGGGAAAAAATATGCAGTAACAGTTGAGTTTCCTTCCTCAGGTGGCGATGAGAGGAAACACCTTGTTGATGATGAAATCGGGGCTTCTTGATAACCCGGTGGTGTTAACTCGAAGAAAGAGGAAGGTTAACTATTTATTTACAACATAAATAAAACAAGAAGAAAAAATCGAGGAGAAAACCATTTACATGACTAAATCCTTGATCAGACGACTTCAGCCCTCGTTCACCCCTGAGCACTTGTTCTTAAACCCTCTGTCTCTGCCCTTAGTGGGGAAAGCAACCAATAAGATTACAAGCGACTCACCTCACCAATCAGTGGTTAGGAAAAGGAAAATAAGGTTTCCGCCAAACTGATCACAGATTGGGGAATGAATGGTGATATAAACATTTGGGAAAGGAGAGGTTGCAATCAAATACACAAACAACACAAACGCGACCACTCTCTCCCACGGCACCCACGGCCCAGCCGTTACCACTTTCCTATCTCTTTCGCACATGCGACGAAGATATGCCGACGAGATGATCCCTAAAGTTGTTTACAGAACACACCGCAAAAGAAGAAGACAGTCGTTACGGGAATAGTGGTTTTCCGGTCACTCGGATAATACTCAGCCCTATCTCGTGCGTTCTCGAAACCTCGTCGACCCCTTGACAACGAAGACATGTAAACACCTGTATATGGTTAGGCTTCTAAAGACGGGCTATGCCCGTAACGGCACGGAGTAAACAAGGACGTCCGCCGCACTAAGGGGATGCAGAGACGGGATGGGCCCCTTTGTTGGCGACTTCCGACCCCACTGCTGCGGCCTTCATTGCGGCCACGAGACCGACCAGTTCGCGGAAAGGTCAGCGAACTCCACAGTACCTTTGCGCAAAGTTCATTTTATACGATAAAGCTTCTTGGTCATTTTTGGGCTAGTTAAACTTTTCGATGTTGTTAAGGCAAGAAACGAACGACTAAGGACAGAACAAGTGTTCACGATCAACTGAAAGAATTTATTAAGGCACGAAATTAATACAAAATTGAAGAAAGAAAAACAGAATGACATGACATGGGCAGTCCATATCAAGATTGCACTTCTCGCGCCAAAAAAGAAGAGCACATGAAACATCACCACAACTCAAACCCTATTACAAAAATAGTGATTCTCACGAAAGTCAACTCTGTGTAGGGTAACAAAAGTGATCGCACACTCACTCAGGTATCAGCTGCGTTTTTTATTCCAAAAGCCTCCATAATCTCCCGGGCAGTCTTATCTCTGTCTCTACAGAACAAGCGTTTGTTCAGAGAGTAGTGTGCACTTATGACTCTTAGCATGCTTGGTCAGGTGAAGCCATGAACCGCCATCAAGATACCTAGCATGTTCCCGAAGTCGAACGTTCAGACAGCGTGCAGTCTTCACCGTGTAATGCGGAACACCAGATAAAGGAATGGAGTATACCACCCCGTAAGCACTATAACGAAACGGATCGGAGTGACTCGATCACGCCACACCCGTTTCTTCTCTCCCGCGGTGCATCATGCCTCTTAATGGCAACACAGATTCTGCCAAGTTTTTTTTTTCTTTCGTTCGTCCTCATACGCTTGGTGAAGCATCAACATAGATCCTTCACAATTGGCTCACTTTACTACTCTTTTGCAAATTTTAGAATTTTCTATTTGGACTGAATTTGGGCTTCTATGGAGGCCAGTTTGTCTACATGTAGTTGGGGTACACCAGCAACTCTCCCCTTCCGTCAATCGCCATTACGCCTTCACCCGCAGCATATGCGTACGCGCGATGCTTCGTTAGATCTTCCTTGCTCTTGGCTTATCGCCCTTCGTCATCGCCACACTGCTCCAGTTCTGTTAACGCCGCAACTGAAGAACATCTGCATTGCTCACGCATAACATAGTGCCACAATGCATGGCAAAGTATAGCAGGGGTAAGCAGTGGTAGCGCCTGTACTTCGCATTTGATTTACTGTGCAAATCTCCCGTCATTTTGTTTTTTGTTGCGGTCGAATTCGAAGCAACCGACATTTTCGCGTCCCGGTTCAAGTTCAAAGCTACAGTAAATTACCAGCAGCATAGTAAAAGCCTCTTATGTTTCCTTGCAATAAAATAAAACCCACCCAGACAGAGCCTGCGCCGTCATGAATTGCGCCGCCGCAAACAGGAAAGGAAACGCAAGTAATCTTTGTGAAACTTGAAACCAGTGTAACACCAATCACGTTGTAGCCCAGCTATTATTTGCACAACACAGATAAGATTAACTGCGCCGAAGCCAATTTCGATGGCTGTCGCTCGCGCAAAAAGACTCCCAAAATCCACTCAACTGACCCCGTTTTCTGAAATTCTTCCATTCTCGAGTGCCAGTCAAGGCTGAACACTCGTGTTTCCGACTTGTAACCGTCATGGGAACTCACTCTTCAGGAACATTTAACTCCGAGTTAGTATAAAGGAATCTGACAAAAAGAGGCATCACGCATAAAAAAAGTGATCAAAAATGCTACCCTCCGAAACCTTGCGTATAGAGGGTGCTGTAGGGAAAACTAAGTGCTTTTAAACAAAAAGGACTTTTGGTTTAAAAATATGGCTTTTGCCTCATAGCTTTGCCAGTCCTGGCGGACACCGCAGGTGAATTTTCTTAATTATACCAAGAGAGTTAACAAATTTCTGATAATTTACTTTAAGAACTATTTTGAACTGGTTGCATTTAGAAATTTGCCTCTAATTGTTAATGATAGCCATATCAGTTTCTGGAATTTTCATTACGCGGTAACTTACGGCAATGTGCCTACAGAAACTTTGGCTACATTCGGCCAAAATAAATGCGCTTTCGAAAAGCATTCAGTCAAAGCAACGTTAATTTCGAACGCACGTAGCCGGAAAAAAAGCTAAATTTCCTCGTGTCACAGCGCCAAGAATAACAGCTTTTCAAAATTTTAAAACCTGGCAAGACAATACCAAATACCAGCTACAAATTCCTATTTGCTACTAGACAGCTAACTCTAAATGTTTAAAAATTAAAAATTAGCAAACCAGCTCACTACCAAGACGATACAAAGGCTTTCCAGTGGCCGCCAACACTGGTAAAAATAAGCTTAAAATGGCACATTTTTACCTCAAAGAGCCTTTTTTTTGAGAATTAGGTCTTCCCTGAAATACCCTGTATTAAACAATGATCGGTTTTATCAATTAAAATTCATAAGAAATACTACTTCAGGAGAGTGTAGATTACGAATTTTTTTCAGTCAAAAGTCAACGGTCTCTTCAGCTGACAAACAATGATATTCAGTCTGTTTGCAAGAAAAATATAGTGGGCGAAGAGGCGATGACCTTAAGGTAAGAATTATGCTAAAACAAAATTTATATCACGCTGGTGCTTGTTTACTTAAGATTCCTACAGTCGTAACGAAAGTCTACAAAGACGGCGCTTAGTTCAGTTTTAATAATTTATGTTACAATAGCTGTTGACTGAAAATTTCTCAAAAGAACAATTAGAATATCTCTGCAAACGCCCACTCCACAAGGGCAAAACCGTTGACTAGTGTCCACGGTGGCCAGTCCAAATGCAGCCGCCACCCTGCGTACTAGAATAAGAAGTTATGGTTGCAGCGACGCTCACTGACTATATACTTGACTTCCAAGCTAGAATCATCACTGTTCATTGCATCATATTGCGTTCCAGAGGAATTTTAGTTCACAGAGTTTAAAACAGTAGCAAGCCGACGGATACAAATCCGAACACCACGACGCGTTACATATTCAATACATTCAAAAGGTCTCCACAGTTGCTTCTTACCAAATCTAAGCATCACTTGAGCAAGACGGTAGAAACATCAACTTTTTGTATCATGCTAAGAAAGCACCATCAGTTTCTTCCACTTTCTACTTCTCAAAAGTAATCTTAATAAGGAATCAAACAGCTCGGGCTGGGAGTCTGCGAATGTGAGTATCCTATTCATAATGTGATTCGGCTGTTTTGGGCTATGCGATTCATCCGTTGGCAGAGGTGAATGCGGCACCATTGAGCGCAGGGATACTAGCGCGCATGGCTTGAGGCTCACACAAACTACCCATAAGGTACCGAGAAGTTGGACCACAAGCGAGAATGTTCCAACGAAAACATTCAGAAAGAGTGCTTTTTCCTGCATCATGCTCAATTCTCATCCACAAAAAGAAGCACCTGTGTTCGCATACAAGTGCACAGGGTGTGTTTTGCTGGAAAAACCTGTTTCGCAACAGGTACTGTAGGGGACAAAAGTGCCCACACACGATCTGCAACAAATGCATATACCTTTGTTTTCAGCCGGTGGTCGATATAACACTTCTGGAGATGAAACTAGGACTTGGACTCAGCATTGCGTGCTAGAAAATTGAGCCGAACATCAGAGCACATCATACCTATAAGCCAATATTATTAGTTGTGATCTCTGAAGAATTTTGTTCCCAATTGTAGACTCCCCTTGAAACCGCGCTTCCGAAGCCCATATTATTACACCAAGACAAATAGGGTTCCTTTTCCACCTGAACCCTTTAAAATGCCTTCCAGAAATCCACAAATCCCTACAGATTTCGGCTGCGACATTGCTCTCGAGTGATTGTTCCTCACCTCAAAGATGATATTGCTACGGACGCTGGGAGGACGACGAAGTGGTTGGTAACGAAAACGACGCTGAGGTGCGCGCTTGTGTGCTGAGAGTCTACTTCAAGTCATCGGTTCCTTGCGTAGCAGGTTACCTCTGCTCTTTCTACTGCTGCTCCTATCCGCCACGCATCATTTGGTGGATGTTGAAAATTCGATCCCCGACCTCAAGCTGGCTCTCCGTCGTGGCCGCCGTCTCGCCAACATGTCTACCGAGTCCGAGCCATCTCCCTCTCCGTCAACACCGCCAGCGGTCGTCGTCGCCCACCACCGCGAACCGGGCACGTTCTGCGGCACAGACAACGTTGATGTGGACGACTGGCTGGCCCTTTACGAACGCGTCAGCACGCACAACAGGTGGGATCCAACGCTGATGCTCGCTAATGTGATATTTTACCTGACCGGCACCGCGAGAGTGTGGTTCGAAACCCACGAAGATGACTTGACCTCATGGGACATATGTAAGCAGAAGCTCCGCGACCTCTTCGGAAAACCCATCGGCCGCCAACTCGCCGCCAAGAAGGCACTCGCGTCCCGCGCCCAAACTTCCTCCGAGCCATACATAGCCTACATACAAGACGTCCTCGCCTTGTGCCTTAAAGTTGATAAAGACATGTCCGAAGCAGATCGAGTTGGCCACATACTGAAAGGCATTGCCGATGATGCCTTTAATCTGCTTCTATGCAGACTGTTCCACGGTCGCTTCTGTTCTTGAGGTGTGCCGCCGTTTCGAGCAAGCCAAACACCGGCGCATTTCTCACCGTTTTCACCGGCTGCCGAACACTGCTGCTAGCTCCTCCTGTGAATATCTGCCAACATTGCGGAAGCCTTCCGACCCGGCTAACTTAACCCGTATCGTGCGCCGCGAACTGGAGGCGATGACGACCGCTGTTTCTTCCTTGCCACTGCCGGACAACACCTTTGCCCTCATCCAAGCCCTCGTTCGCCAGGAGGTTGCGAACTTGGCCGTCCCTTCTCCTCGCGTCGTGGACAACGCCCATGCCAGCCCGGACCCTCCAGTGATCGCAGCTGCCACTTACAGTCGCAGCTTCTCGCCTCGGTACCGATATCGTAATCCTGCCGAATGGCGTACCTCTGATGACATCCCGATCTGTTTTACCTGCTCTCGCGTCGGACACATCTCCCGTCACTGCCGCAGCCGTTGGTCCCCGCCACCTCACCCCTACTCCTTCGTCGACCGCCGCAACGACTACGGCCCGCACCGCTTCACACCACGACCCGATCCGCTCCCTGACGAGCACGCTCCGCACGCTCGTGGGTCCAGCCGCTCACCTTCCCCATTAGGCCGCCGCTCCTGTTCTCCTCCCACACGCCGCAGCCCTTCTCCTTCGACCTCCCGTCATTCCTCGGAAAACTAGCCGATGCAGCCCCCGGAGGTGACGCTGCATCATTGACCCGGCCTGAAAATCCTCTCTTGACCCCCGCTGCCAACGTAATCTCTTGAAAGTTCTCGTGGATTGTGTCCCGGTCCTTGCCCTCATTGATACTGGCGCCCAAGTGTCTATCCTGAGCTCTTCTTTGCGTCGCCGTCTGAAGAAAGTTTTAACGCCTGCCGCCATGTCCACAGATCGCGTCGCCGATGGCAGCCCCGCTGCCGTGATTGGAATGTGCACTGCGAGAGTCAGCATTGCCGGGCGTCATATACCCGTTCTGTTCACCGTCCTGACCCGGTGCCCTCAGGACATAATCCTTGGCCTTGACTTTTTAACCGCGCATTCAGCTCTTATTGACTGTTCCTCAGGACTTCCTCGATTGGATCTGCCCCTGTGTAATGACGACTCCACCAGCTCACCTCGCCTTCAATCCACCGAGTTTGCTCGTCTCCCGCCACAAACTGCTGTCTACATCCCTCTGTCGCCTTCTCCTCCCGTCCCTGATGGAGACTACGTCGCCTTCCCTATCACCGCTGTGATTCTGAATCGTAATGTCCTCTTTCCCCACACCATTGTCCACATCACCAACACCTGCACCTGCCTCCCTGTCCTCAACTTCAGCCTGTCCCCTCAGGTACTTCCGACCGGCATTGCCATTGCTGATCTGTCCCCGTTGACCGATTTCACAGTTTCTGTCCTGGCTCCTGACCCAACGACTGCCGTCTCCAATGTCCCTACATCGCAACCCTCCCGTGAGGACTCTATTTCCCGGATGATCGCGGCCGACCTGCCCTCTGCTGATTCTACAGCTCTTCACAGCCTTTCGTCCTCCTACAGTGATATTTTTGACATTGGGTACCGTCCCTTGGGTCAAACCTCTGTTGTCGCCCACCACATTGACACCGACGAAGCCCGCCCTATTCACGGACAGCACTATAGGGTCTCCCTCGCAGAGCGCCGTGTTATTCAAGCAGAGGTGGACAAGATGCTGGCCCGCAACATCATCGATCCTTCGAGTAGTCCTTGGGCGTCCCCTGTCGTGCTTGTTAAAAAGAAAGATCAAACCTGGCGATTCTGCGTCGATTACCGCCATCTGAATGCCGTCACAAAGAAAGACGTCTACCCTTTGCCCCGAATTGACGACGCTCTCGACTGCTTGCACGGCGCCCGTTACTTTTCCTCCATCGATCTTCGCTCAGGGTACTGGCAGATCGCTGTCGATGAACGGGATCGGGAGAAAACCGCCTTTGTCACCCCGAACGGCCTGTACCAATTTAAAGTCATGCCTTTCGGCCTGTGCAATGCCCCTGCGACCTTCGAGCGCATGATGGACTCCCTCCTGTGCGGTTTTAAGTGGACGACATGCCTCTTCTATTTAGATGACGTGATTGTTTTTTCGTCCACATTCCAAAGCCACCTGCATCGCCTTTCAGCCATCCTTGCCGTCTTCCGCCGCGCTGGTCTTCAGCTGAACTCGAAGAAATGTACCTTCGGCCGCCGTCAGCTCAAGGTCCTTGGCCACTTGGTCAATTCTGCTGGGATACAACCCGACCCTGACAAAGTCCGCGCCGTGCGTTCATTTCCTACTCCGTGCTCCTCCGGTAATGTGCGCAGATTTCTCGGCCTATGTTCCTATTTCCGCCGGTTCATCCAGAACTTTGCGGAAATAGCCCGACCTCTTACCACGCTCCTCAAGAAGGACATCCCGTTCTCTTGGGGACCCCCCCAAGCTGACCCCTTCAGAGCCCTTATCAGTGCCCTAACTGCTCCACCTGTGTTGGCGCACTTTGATCCTTCAGCCCCTACGGAACTTCGGACCGATGCGAGCGGCCATGGCATTGGTGCCCTACTTGCTCAGCGGCAACGCAACAAGCTTCACGTTATTGCGTACGCCAGCCGTCTCATTTCTGTGTCAGAGCGCAACTATTCTATCACCGAGCGGGAATGCCTCGCTCTGGTTTGGGCTATTGCAAAATTCCGCCCTTACTTGTTTGGGCACCCTTTCTCTGTTATCACGGATCACCACGAATTATGCTGGCTTTCTTCGCTCAAAGACCCTACTGGCCGGCTGGGGCGCTGGGCTCTTCGCCTTCAAGAGTACACATTTTGTGTCGTCCACAAGTCCGGCCGCTTGCACCAGGACGCGGATTGCTTGTCCCGTTACCCTGTCGATCCGCCTTCCTCCAATGAATGCGAGGCTGACGCCTGCGTCTTATCCATCTCGGCCTTACGCAACATTGCGCAAGAACAGCGCTTGGATTCTTCGCTACGTTCCCTCATCGACCGCCTCACTGCCAACCGCTGTGATGCGTCCCTCGCCCAGTTTGTGCTCCTTGAGAACGTCCTCTACCGGCGCAATATGCGGCCTGACGGCGCTGACCTCTTGCTCGTGGTCCCTCAACACCTGCGCAGCAGCGTCCTTGAACAGCTTCATGACGTTCCCACGGCCGGTCATCTTGGAGTCTCCCGCACCTACGACAGCGTGCGCCGCCGCTTCTTTTGGCCGGTCTATACTGTTCTGTCCGCCGTTATATGGCCGCTTGCGAACTGTGCCAACGGCGGAAGACGCCCTCGGTTCTCCCTCCCGGGAACCTTCAGCCGATTCCCATCCACGGAGACCTGTTTTCCCGTGTCGGCCTCGACCTCTTCGGCCTTTTTCCGGTGCCTTCTATGGGAAACAAATGGATCGCGGTCGCGACGGACTACTCCACGCGCTACGCTATTACTCGAGCAATCCCAACCAGCTGCGCAACTGATGTCGCTGACTTTCTCCTGCACGACGTCATACTCCACCATGGTGCTCCCCGTCACCTGCTCACCGATCGCGGTCGCTGCTTTCTTTCCAAAGTGGTCGCCGAACTCCTCCGCTCCTGCTCCGTCCGTCATCAATTCGCCACGGCCTACCATCCGCAGACGAACGGCCTCACTGAACGTTTGAACCGTACCCTCACCTACATGATTTCCATGTACGTCTCCGACCATCACCACGACTGGGATATTAGCCTCCCATTTGTTACATTCGCCTACAATTCTACGCGTCACGATACAGCCGGTTTCTCCCCTTTTTACCTTCTCTTTGGCCGCGATCCTTTGCTGCCCTTCGACAGCGTACTGCCCGCCACCGCCTACACGAGTCCTTACGCTCGGGACGCCATCGCTCGCACCGACGCTGCCCATCTTGTCGCCCGCCAGCGGCTGTCGGCCTCCCAAGTCAATCAGAAACGACGTCATGACTGTCGCCGTCGTGAAGTCACCTACTCTCCTGGCTCCCTTGTGTTACTCTGGATCCCTTCCCGCCGTGTGGGCCTTTGCGAAAAACTGCCCCCCCCGATATACAGGCCCTTATCGGGTCGTACGTCCGGTGACCGCGGTGACGTACGAGATCACCCCGCTACATCCGCCATCTCCGGCCGCTGCACCCCGCACCGACATCGTCCATGTGTCCCGCCTCAAACCTTACAACTCGCCGTCTAGCTGGCCTGTGTAGTGCGCACCGGGACGGTGCTTTTGTCGCGAGGGGGGGTCATGCTACGGACGCTGGGAGGACGACGAAGTGGTTGGTAACGAAGACGACGCTGAGGTGCGCGCTTGTGTGCTGAGAGTCTACTTCAAGCCATCGGTTCCTTGCGAAGCAGGTTACCTCTGCTCTTTCTACTGCTGCTTCTAGCCGCCACGTATCAATATCATGCCTAATAAAATTATTAAGTATGACATTGCCTAGCTAAGTCACTGAGGAGATTAATTGCTAAACAAGGTCAATGAATTGGAGAGGCAGAGTGGAACTGTGAATATGAAAATTAACTATGCAGTTAATATCCTGAGTCACGTAGCAAGGCAATGTCAAACAGGTCAACGAATTGGACAGGCAGAGCGGCACTGTAGATATAAAAATTAACTACGTAGCAAACCAAACTTATGTTACACAGTCTCGGAGGCCAACAGCAATTTACATTTTGCCGCCCGGTGCTCGAAGAGGTAATAGAATACTTCAACTTAGCGAAGGCATTGACCGCTGATGCGGATAACGGGTGTAGAAAAAAGCACATTAGATAGGTTCTCTCAGATCATGAACGACAGTTTACCAATATCCCTGTCGAGAAAACATAACAGCTGCATGTTACCGCTACTCACCAAAGGGGCAGGAAAGAGGTGGCTAGCGAAAACGGTTCAATATTATGGGATTAATATTATTGGTTCAATATTCTGCCTAAATGGTTTCAAAGCCTAAGTTTCACCCACATTCACTGATATATCTAAATGTTTCGCGACTACCAAGCGAGGCAATCGCAATTTAGGAGCTACATACGGCAGAGACATAGCGCCCGTCGCTTGCCACGAACGCCTCCCGATGGCTGACTCCATGGTTTTGTTTGAAAGCTGTTCTCCTTCCCCACTACCTGCCATTACTCAATACTGTGAAAAACGTATTGAACGGCCGCATTCCACTGTTTTTAGGCCTCTACAACTACTTTCGAAGGGTTGTCGCGTGCACTTGAAACCAGATTTTTTCTGCTTTCTGTTTTTTACGACATGATAAGGCTTACAGAAATTTTATTGTTTTTATGGTGCAATTTCAGAAATGTTATGCCCTTGAGTTAAGAAAGAACTAAACTATGGAGCTATGCTAGTTTTATTTGGCTGAGTGACACAATTCATATTTTGTGGACCATATTGTCACCTCACTACACTTCATAGTTATTGTGCTTGGACGAAACTTAACCCCTTTTTTGATGATATATTTCACCAACAATATAATTATGACAACTCAGAGTGCAGGTCTTCGGCAACAGCCCTATTTTAGTCAAAACCAAAATTATAGAAAGTGTCTTAACGACCCATACAAAATTTACTAATTAGGCTGCAGTTGTTTTCCTATAATATGGAAGTAATTGAGATATAGTGAAGCTAATTGGATTCTTCAGAACAGAAAAATAAACACATCTGCACACCTAATATTATTGTGACATATGCAATATTAAAAATAATCATATCGAGACCCGCGTCTCCTATTAACATAAGGACAGCGCTGCCAGCTATTGAATGAAAAATGATAAGTGTAACCTTAAGAGACAGGAGTAGGGCAGAGTGGGTCAGGGAGCAATCAAGGGTTAATGCAATCCTACGCGAAAGCAACAGAGAGAAATAAGGTTAGGCAGTGTAAGTAATGCGACGGCAAGATAAGCGATGGTCCTGAGTGCCAACCGACTGGATTCGATGGGAACGAATGGCTAGCAGGAGGTGGTAGATAATTAGGCGGCCGGATAAGATTAAGAAGTTTGAGAGGATACGGTGGTCGCCACTAGCACAGGACAGGGTCAACTGGAGAGATATCGGAGAGGCCTTTTTCCTGCACTGGGCGTAGTCAGGCTGATAATAATGATGATGGGATATGTCGCTCGAACGGTACACACGAAGCAGTTATTCATCCACCCAGTCTTGGCCCCCAGTCCTGATTAGAGACATAGACAGACCATACTTCACGAAACTGGGATGAACCTCCATTCTGCGGGGATCGCTTGACGGATGGCACTATCGCAGGACATAACAGCGGGAGAACTGAGCGCGCGTGGAAATTAGTATTTGAATAAAAGTGGACTTAGTTCTAAATGCTAAATCCGAGCACAAGCAGAGAACGTCACACTGGACCCCACAGCAGAGACCTTATATATTTGTGCGGTCCTCACCCTGACTCGTTGCCTCGATATAAGATGAAAGAAATAGTGTGGGCGAATATGGCATGAGCTGTCCGCAGACGTTTAGAAGCGGAGAGCATTCCTCTCGATGCTAAAGACCCGAAAGCGCCTCGCTTTTGCAAAGTCGCTAACCACTTGCATTCGTAATGGCGCAAGCAGACGACAGTCTTTATACGGTAAGGTACAATAAACAAAGGTGCTTTTTCTATTCGCTGGGGCTGAATTTCACGCAACTAACGTTTTGATATAACAGGCATGCCGCCTCGACATGAGGGATTGGACACAGGCATGGACGCAGGAAAGAGCGATTAATCTTTGATTATGTTTCGGCGTGCAACGCTGGACAGTATATCCGGTGTAAAATTTTATGCAGATTTCTGTTGTAGAATTCATGACATATACTTAGACGTGGTCTGTGCATCTGGCCTGTGCGGCAAGGCGAGCATCATATGCGGTTACAAATTAAAATTAAAAGACCTATAATTCATTACAACCACAAATGCATAATTACCTTTTATCAGTTTTTTTTATTTATTGCGCAAGATTATGTTGGCAAATTGAAGGACCTCAACACGCGAAAGTGTGCTCAGTTTTAAAATGTTTGTGTCGGCATTGTAGTCCGACACATCGGACGAAAAAAGCACGCTTTTTATATTCACTATTTTGGGTTTTCCTTGTTAATCAGTGAAGAACTAGCCACGATTCAATGTTAAAAGCAAAAAATGCTGATGCCGTCATTTTAACTATCGCTTGGAAGAATTGGACGTTTCCGTGATGACACCACACACAAAGACGCCATTTGATAAATGTGCGAGAAACGGCCAACTTAACTAAAAATGGAATATATCTTTCTTTCGTTCCATACCTAGAACGCCGTCGTGCATTCGGAAATAAAAAAATGGGTCTCACCTTCGTTTTGAAATCTGCAATTACAGAAAAATCGTTTGCCCTGAAAAAATTCAGAAGCTTAATAGTCATTTCCAGTTTATCAAAGCTATTTTTCTTCTTTTGACCCTTGTGGCATCGATTGATACTAAAACACACAGGTTCAACCCCATCCTTTTAAATTGATGAAAATAACATTCATTTTTTTCTAGGATTCTTTTTTTCTATGATAGGCATCTCATTTCTCGCATTTCCACTCAGCTAGGCGGTCTAAGGAAGAAGAAGCAGCAACACTGTATGCGTGTATAAATAGGCCGTGGTACAGCAAATTTGTAAATTCGCAGCAAATTTGTAGATCCACCGTCAAGGGGTTTGTAGGCTGTCCTCTGCAATCTCCCATATATTGTTCAACTCAACGGGGGTCTGAGTACAACACACATAAGACTTCACTCACGCTGCCGCACAGCAGAACTCGCAGCAGCTCAGATGGGAACCGCCGCTTCCTAGCTTCTGCGGCCGGACGCCCCCAGAGATGGAGTGGTCCAAGCATCGTGACATTGAGAGGAGCCACCGCTCCCCAGGTTCGCAAGGCGACCGTGGCCACTCCGCAGGGTGTAGATGCTTGAAGCGCAATTTCCCAAACCCCGAACGATGTCTGCCTCAGACAGGCAATGAAACAAGACGTTCATCGACAGTAAACAAAACAAAATACGCTGCTACCAAAACAAAGGTGGGCCTCATCATCGTAGTTGATCTCTGTAGTAATCGGTGCGCAAGTTTGCTCATGCAGGAGTCATGTTCTCAACACAGCATTCGGTGGATTTTGTTACCTCTTCACTGGGTGTGTAGTCTTCACTGTGAATGTACATAAACTTGCCTCCCCTTATTTTTGAGATGGTTGTTAAACAACAGAACCTTGCATATCGTGGTCATGGCAATATTAGACACAAACAGTTCTTCGGATCCGATCCTGGTGATAATTATCATGAGGGCTTGAGAACACACAAAGAAAATGTTTCCATGAAACTGTCAAACGTAACACCTGCAGCACGCAGTGCAAAGTGCTGCTCTCGTGTTAAACTTTGGCGTGTTTTCTCAGGAAAGAAAGCATAGACAGTGCTGATGCTATCGCTGCCACTTCGACTTTATTTGTCTGCTTAACAGAAAAGAGTGACGCGACAATTCCGCCCGAATGAGCGCGCTTCGTACAGGGTATTCAGGTGAAATCTGAGCCAACTGCTCCAATCGGCACGCCCAACGTTCGGGAAGCGCTCTCGCCGAAAGCTAGGGCGTGAGGCCTTTCGAGACGAAGAAAAAACAAATTACCTCAAGTGGCACGGACCCTGCCGGTGGAAAATTTATTTTACCTATTTTATTCATACTGCAGGTCATATTAGAGATACAAACCGAAAAATACAGAAGTACGTAATACTGATTAGGGCAATGCGTAAAAATGAACAGCTAATAGGAGCATACAGCATCAGTGTGCGCTTACGCCAATTTTTCAGCGCATATCAGTCTCTTACGGCACACGGCAGGAAGGATATTTTAAATGCGTCAGTTCGAGCAAATTACGCGGATAGTGTTCCAGGATAATGGTGATGCGTGAAGTATAGAGCGAAAAAATAAAAAGGGTGCGAAATCAAGCGACGATTTTTAATTTATTGACAAGGAAACATATTCCTAAGGAAAATTTTCTCCTTCGCTAAAGGTGTGGACATAGTGAGACTTAGCTCAAATGACGATTCCAGCAGCGAAAATTTCAAAAAAATTTATTTCGCGAGTGTTCTTTCAATTATTAAGAGTTTGTCATGTGAGTTTAGTATGTGAATTAAGCAAGCCACATCCATACTTGAGGATAGGCCTAGATAGGCGCATAGACGAGCAGTTTATGCACATTTTCTAGACACTAACGCCTGATAAATTTTGTTCTTGTGTTTGTATTTTTGTGTTCTTGATGTATGTTACTTATTGCTTATTTTTATTGTATCTTGTGTTTTTGACTGCCATGAAGTGTTCTGTACTGGTGCAGATACTTTTTCTGGATGGTGTTGAAAGGCTCTTTTATAGGCATTTTGTTTAAGCTTAAGGGTATTTAACGAAATCTGTTTCTTTTTGAAGCTAAATATGTTTTGTTTTCAAACTGCTGCCGAATTGTACATGAGGGGGCTGGGCGTCGTCAAGCCGCAATGACGCGGCTTTTACCCGCCACCCCCTCTTTCTCCTTGAGAGCGAAAATAAAGATTTAATTTTATTTGATTTGATAACGAATGCTACGGCAGAAATTTCACCGTGAAGCGGCCTCAACTAATAAAGGAACAGAAGAAAATTCTGCTCTAGGTAAGAATCGAACCCAGGGCTCGGAAATGCTCACAAAGGGACGTCTCCACACCGACATGACTGCTCGCCTTTTGGATGAGAAGGCGCGTCTATTGAAGACACAGATGCCTAAGATACGTATCTTCATAATATGTACTGAAGCGTGGATGAATAATTTAATAATCAATATGTACATTCTAGACGATCCCATTAAACGAGTAGCCAAATACGTTTGGGGTTAATTTCCTTGGTGCACGGCGAGCAGTCGTAGCGCCATCATGTGGTAACCACTGAAGCCCCAACACGCAAAGTACAGCGATGGTTGCAGATAGCGCGTCTATAGAATGCAAAGACGTCTTAGAGACGTATCTACGAGTTAGGTACTGAGGCGCTCATGACTAATTTAATTAGTACTTTGTCCATTGCACCTGTCCCAATTAAGCGAGTAGCGAAATTGTCTGGAACACACTCAACGTTAGAGACGCCAAGCCGCGTCTTGTTACCCCATACACCACCGAGCCACAGAGAACACCCTCCAAGATATTCATCTTCCTAAATTCAAATGTTACAGTTGTCGCGGTGTATGAAGCATGAACAATTCTCCTTCATCCTTCGACTTGTATCATACACGTGTGCTATGGTTGATTGCTTCTTTCTGCGGTTCACAGAACTCTGGGGGGTTTCCAAGCATATTCTAATCCGTGCCTTTGCAAGAGGGCACTCCAAGTTTGCGTACCCAACGTAGGACCATCTCACCAATGGCACGTGAAAAATTTACCTGACAGCAAAATGGGTTACAAGCTAAAATGTCAGCCATCTGTTAAAACGCTTGCAATAGAATGAGGCCATAGGGTCAAAAATATTTTAATTTTTTTCTCGAAACACAATTCAGGCTTATGAACATGGAGTGAATCAGCGAGGTAATTTTTTCTCAACAAGGCACTTCCTTCCGCGCCAAAAAAACTTCTCAGCTCTGTGCGCAGCAAACACCCTGCTTGTATGGCTTTGTGCATCACCTAGACAATTTCCACTCACATATATCTGTACGTTCTTGGTGCGACGGTAATAGCTATAACTAGCCCACTCTGAAGTCCTCAAATGTTTTGTCTGGTATGCGTGCTTTACTGCCGCGAAGCTTCGGCTTAAATATGTAAGAGATAGTAATGAAGGGCTCCCGTTTAATTTCGACCACCAGGGGTTTCTTAACGTGCATCATCATCGCTACCACACCGACTTTTTCGCTCGTCAACATTTCGTCTCCCTCTTCTTTCCTCCCCCTTTCCCAGCGCAGACAGGCATGCCAGCATCATGTTTTCGCCGGCGGATCTTTCCGAATATTCCTTCATTAAAATTAACTTTCTCTCTCAATGGAAGGAAGTGCGACGATCTGGTCGTTGAGCGAGAACTTTTCCGCGCAAAAATTATGGAACGCCTAATATTTGGGGGCCAAAATTTTTCAGCAATTGCAGGATGCAACAGAAGCAGCTCCTCCAATGATTGCTCATCAATTCTTTCCCGGCGCTAGTAACCCGCTTTGCAGGCCATGCTGCCAAAACCTGGTTGTAGGGTAGTATTCTGCGCGGTCACGAACATTAACCACAGTCGAGAAGGAAAATGCGCATTTCCCGAGAATTACCTGTCATCTCTGTACTTGAGCACAAATAGGCCAGGAAATAAATCACCGTGTTGGGCGCTGGGAACCCGGCTGACCGGTCTTCCAGGCAGGAAGCTCCTCCGTTTGGGAAGTCGCCGAGGCATCGGCTGCCCTCAGCCTGGAGAGCGGTGGTGAAGGCAGTCGCTTCAGCAAAGTCCCGAGAACGTCTGCCGGGAGTTCCGAACTAAGGCGACGATCGGCGAGGAGAAGTCGAAGACTCGCTGCCGCCAATAAGAACACCTAGCAAGGTACGGGGTTTCCGCATTTCTTTCTCCTCAGGCGGCCACTGCTGATCCGATGGTGGTAGTTTAACACCGACGCAAGGGAGAAAGCACGTGTCCGTGGAGCCAAAAAGTTGAGCCAGGGTGCAGTTGACACTCCTCGGGAGATCAAAGCTGGGGTAACCACGTTTCCTGCAGAGAAAGTGCATCGTCATTGTTCCTCTACGAATCCTTCGATGGCTGGAAGTGCAAACCGGAATAGAACGAAAATCTTCTTCTTCTTCTTCTTCTTCTTCTTCTTCTTCTTCTTCTTCTGCTGCTTCTTCTTCTTCTCCTCAAGTAATATGGCACATACCCACGTGGGGGGGATTGGCCAAGGTATAGAGTAGAATGCCAATGAAGCATTTGCGCGGGGAAGGAAACGTCAGAAGACTGAATCAAGATAAAAACAAAATGGAAAAATAAAATGAATTCAAGAGGTACGAGTCATCCGGAATAGAATCAATCTACACTTTTTTGGACATGCGAAATAATTTTGTATATAGCTAACAAGATAATCGATTAGTTGCACTTATGTAATCGTGAAGGTAGCCGCAAACACTGCTTAACGGGAATCCCTTGGCGCTCGCACCGAACGATAGAAGAACTGTAAGAGACAGAGGCAGTCCTAGTCTCGAAAGAGGAACCTCCAGATATTGCTTTCTCTGAACCGCGAACCGCCGGTAAGAGAGGAGAAAATGATCGATTGATTCAACTTGCCCACATGATACACAAAGGTTTGTCGCAGCGAACCCGCACCTGCATAAGTACAAGTTTAAGTGAAGGATTCTACATCGCAGGAGCGTCATGGACACTTCACAAAGCCTTGACTTACACCACCGGATAATCCATGGGCACTTTAGGTGTTGAAAGTCCACGGTATTGAGCAACGGATCACTCAAAGTGGCTGAAATATGTTGGAACCGCTAGAAATGTGAAGCTGCTAACAGAATGAGGTGAGGGACGGGATATATTACAGGTGCGCTGAGAGCTGACCTTGCCAATATATCAGCCACCTCTTTAAAATAGACGCCTGAATGTCCAGGTACCCAGACCAAACGGATCTCGCGCACTGTGCACGGAACAAAAAACCTAAGTGAACGAGTCAAGAAAGATTTTTCCGAATTTTGCAGAAAGACAATAACTGAAAGGCAGTCTGTAAGAATAATAACCCGTGCGACATGTCTGGGAATTTTAAGAAGAGCCAAACCAACGGCCAAAAACTCTGCGAAGAATATAGGAGTATAATCAGGGATACGAACGGAGTAGCTCCAAGCTAGATCCTGCGAATATATGTCAATCGCCGCCTTCTTACAGCTGCCGGAGGCATCAGTGGAGAGAACAGTATGATGTGGAAAATTCTGTAGGTGTTCAGAAAGAAGACCATTTAGGGTATGTGCGGGCATATGCTTCGCATGGGACGGGAAAATAAAGTCGTAATAGAAGGCGGGTTCAGCCTGCGTGTCAGCAACTCGTTGCAAGGAGATCAGATCAACGTGAAGCGGAGCTAACAGATTCTGCGTGAACCTAACTTGCGCAAGCTGATAACGTGGCCAGTGATTAGTCAAAAAAAGGTATGGTTGGGATACAAAAATTGGAATACTAACGCCTGGGGCCGGGTCAAAAGACTTGAGGAAAGTACGCACTGTTAGAAGTTGGAAGCGGGAATAGACGTTGGGGATACGGGCTTCCAGAAAAAGGACAGCGTTGGAAGCTGATTTTGGGAGCCCGAGGCATAGCCGTAGGGCACGCCTTTCCAATAAGGCTAATGGCTGCAGCTTGTAGTTCGCGCTACCAGAGAACAAGGGGCAACCAAATTCCAGAATCGGTCTCATATAAGCCTTATAGACCAACAGTAGCGTGTCACGACGCATGCCAAACTTTTTATAGCCAACTCGGGTCCAACGGCCCAGTGCACTTTCCCCTTAATAACATTATTCTTAATATGGTGTCGCCAGTCCAAATTTTGGTCATAAGTAACACCTAGGTATTAACCGACTCCACCTGCGGAATTGGAGTGGAGCGGTAGGCTAGCGAGATGTACATAGGAGCGTCGGGTGGAAATACCAGCACGCCACATTTGCTGACATTAGGTGATAAATTGATTTGGTCCAACCAGACTTCAAGAGCATTCAGATATGCCTACAAATACCCGTAGAGGACATGAATATCCTTTGCTGATGCGAAAAAAGCTATATCATCTGCGTATACATAAGCTGTAACGTTAGGATGAATGGGGATGTCCCGAACTAATATGTTGAAAAGCAGCGGAGACAGAACAGAGCCTTGCGGCACACCTCTTGATTGACCATAGGTATTAGAACAAAAAGATCCGCCTGTACAGAAGAAAAATCTATCTTTTAGAAATTCACAAATACAGGCGTAAAGGTAATGCGGTGGTTGTAGTTGAGCAAGATTGTTAATGAGGACTGTGTGCTCCACGCGGTCATAGGCCTTCGCAACGTCAGGCGTCACCAAGGCCGAAACTTCTCTCTGGCGCATTGAGAGTCGTATTCGGCTCTCGAGATCCACATGCGCGGACCATATGGAACAACCGCGACGAAAGCCAATCTGTGCGGGGTGAGGCCGTTAATATGATGAACATGCTTTGTGAGGCGACTGTGTACTACTCTTTCTATTAGCTTTACTAAACTTGAGGTTAAAGCAATCGCCCGAATATTGTCTAATTGAAATCCATTGTCTGCATTTTTTAAAAGTAAATTTATTTTCGCAATTTTCCAACTGTGAGGAATCCAAGAGGTTTCCAATGACGCATTTACAATATCTAGAAGGTGAGTTGGAAAGTCGTGCGCTAAAATCTTTAACATGCCCACAGTAATCCCGTCAGATCCCGGAGCAACACAGTGCATCGAGCAAACAATTTGCAGGAGCTCCGACACGTCGACCTCAGGATAGTCCGAGCTGGGGGTGAGAGTGTGCAAAGGTTCTGCTTTCTGTACCTGGAAACGTAAGGCCAGCCCCTGCGCGATGCGTTCAAGATTTTGCTTAGCCTCATGCGGAGACATTACCATTGACCTTATGCGATTGGAGGCCGGAGAGCTGTTATTCTACGCCATGAATCTATAGAGAGCCTTCTTATTTTGGGTATTGAGAGATACGTGTTTAAATTTTGATTATATTCCTCCTTTGCCTTTTTAACAGTTCTTTTGAAACATGCAGAGAACTTATAATTTATCCAATTAGCTGGGCTCTGATTATAGGAAAGGCTTTTCCAGGCTGCTTTTCTACGACGATAAGCTTTCTCACACTCCTCCGTCCACCAAGGAGACGGCTGTCTGGCAGGAGCAGTAGTACACATCGAGAATACAGAGCTCTCAGTAGCATCTTGCAGAAAGGTAATTGTCCGCTGAGCTCTTTGTGCTCGACCTGAGCTAACTATGGAGGGGAGTGAGGCAGATATCAATTGTTTGTACATAATGTGGTTTACAAATTTCATGGTTGCACCACCTTTTCTGATATGCGAGGATATATTAGAAAAGGTTATTGGAAAGTGGTCACTAGATGTACCTGAGTCTTCAGCTGACCATGAAGATACGCCAACCCCACGAGATGCTAATGTTAAATCTATGATTGAACGGGATCCTCCTCGCATAAAGGTTACTGCTCCGGAATTACAGCAGCGCACTGCATTCATTGACATCCAGGACCACAGAAGCTGGCCGCAGGAGTCAGAGCGACTATCCCAGACACAGTGGTGCGAATTAAAATCTCCTGCGATGACTGTGCTGTTTGCGCCGCTCAGTAAGGTATCCAAACAATCTGTCCTGTGAACACCGATTGGGAAGTAGACGTTAGCAATAGTGACTTTGGCGCACTGTGGAAGGGAGATTTCAACCGCCAACAACTCACAGTCAGGGCGCATAACTGTCTGCGAGATTGATGCCCGGTGACATATTTTCGTAGAGATCATAGTTATTAACTCACCACCCCTGCCATTAACGCGATCTACCCTGAAAACACGACATTTTTTAAATGTGAATGATTTAAGTGGAGAGAGCCACGTTTCTTGTAAAATCACAATATCTGGATTATGTTTATGAAGAAGTAATTCAAGATCCGGTAAAGAAGAAAGTACGGAGCGACAATTCCACTGCATAACTTTTAGACCCGCCATGATTATCGACTGGTTAAAGAGGCATCAACAGCCTCCTTCAGCACATCAGTCTGGGGAATTAATTTGGGGGGTCCTTTCTTTGCTTTGACTTGCGGAACAGCTGACTTCGAGGGTGAGGAAGAAGCTCGACGCTTCTGGGAAGTGGTGAGCATTTCAACGTCCATGCTACAAGTATCTACGTGAACGACACTGTCAGGAGCGCTGTTGGCAGGCGGTACTTGGGGCACGGTAGGAGGCGACATGGAATGACTCTTACTAGCAGCACTTGGGAGTGATGCCGGCGTAGCCGCCGAAACATGTGATTCAGTAGGCAGAGATTGGCCAGCAACAAGTTGAGGTAGAGCCTCGGTGAAACTGCCCAGCATTCGCTCGACCACCACAGAAAGAGCCTGTTCTACTGAGGACACTATTGAAGTAGTCAAACTTGACGGTATATCAGCAACAGAGCTTCGCGCACGGCTGGCATATGTATTATCCCTCCGATCCAGAAATGCATAAGCATCTGCTCTCGACCATCGTTTCGCTTGAATGATATCGAGCAGGCTTTGTTCGTCGGCTCGTTTCGAGCAGTTGACATCATCAACTGAGTGGTTGCCCTTACATAGGCAACACTGGGGCTGATCAGAGGCGCAGCTTTCATCTGAATGCCCTTCTCCACAAACCCGGCAGCGGGTCGCCGACTTACACGCTTTACCACTGTGACCGAAACGCCAACAATTGTTGCACTGAAGAGAACGGGGCCGCAGAGGGTCCACACGACACACTATCGGCCAAACCTTGAATTCAGAAGGACAGGAGGAACCAGCAAACGTAGTGATAACTGACTCTGTCGCAACACGCACACCATTGAATTCTCTACTTCACCGGTAGACAGAAAGAACCCCCACACCTGCATCCTGAAACTCCTCCAGTATATCCTGCGGGGAAGATGCTGGGTCCACGCCACGAACAATACCTTTGGAACATGCGAGCTGTTCCGGGATGAAGGCTTTAACCGCTAATGACTGAAAAATTTCGCACTGGAGCAGGTCTGTGACAAAATCAATGTCAGCGGACCTGCAAACAATGCCTCTCCGGCCGAACGGTCGCACCTCAGAGATCTGGAGGTAGTGGGTAGTGAGAGATCTTAGCTCCTGCTGAAGGACCTTGAAGATTTTCATATTGATCGTTCCCTCACCGATCGGCACGAGAGCCACAGGGATGATGTCAATTCCATTTTTACGAAAATTTTCTAGCGGCAAGCTTTGGGTGGGCAAGCTGGCAAACAAGGTTGCCGACCCTCCACCCGGGGAGGTCAGCGACATACCTGAGCCAAACGCACCCTCAAATGCACATTAGCCTGGCCTGCAGACCTAACCTGAGACCTGGCCAAATCCCCCACGCAGAACGGCCTCACCAGAGATGAGCACGTAGGCACCACCAAGACACCACAGTTGAGCTCGAAGCAAAGCACCAGCAAGAACACGTCAGCACCGTCCAACACCGTCCAACACCCTCCTGTTTCTCCTGTTTCCACATCCAAAATCTCACGCTGTTCCTCTTCGTCCTCTGCCTCGTATTCTTCGTGCCTCGTGAGCGAAAAACTATACTCTTAGACATAGCAACGAGGCATACTATACCTACAAAAACGTTACTGATGGAAAATAATGCATCTTCAGACTCTAAAGGGTAATTCCATCAATTTTCTGCCCGTACTGAGTTCGACGTTAACTTGTATTCCTTAAGGCGTTCCATTACAGTACACCACCTCATTGTTTGCAGTGCGCAAACAATGATTTTGAACAAGCAATAGTCTACAGTCGAAATGAAAACTCCAGCGCAAGGCCTGAAGAGCTGTTCGCGTGACGTCACTAATGAAGATACAGGCTAGAAAGCGAATCGCCACACCGCGCTGCGCGAAAAGCACAAAGTGGAAGGCAGAATTCAAAACTCAGCGATTCTTCCAGAACTTTATGAAGATCTGATAGCGAAGATTCGGTAATAAGTTTAATGCAAGCGATTTCCCATTTGCCGACAATCCGCCGCGACAACAGAGGCCCCACCATGGCGGGGCTGAGCGAACACAGCGCTTGCGCATCGACCGACTCTGAGGGGAAACCCTCACATCAATTTTTGCCTTATAAAACGGTACAACGTATAGATTTTATAAGTCGTACTTTACCCTTACTGCTGCATATGCGGCGATTGCCAGCCGGCGATTTGAGGTGAAATGAAGACCTGTCGACAGATCGCCACTGTGCAAAATCTGTTGCCCCGGATCACTTGTAATTGTCCCCACCGGCTGTTTCCAATGTGCTTTGACCGCGAGACGATGGACATAAACCGATGCCAGTTACTGTTTTGCAATCAAATTACCTGGATCACCCTAATGAGAACAGGTATGCGCCCCGCCATGAGAGCTCAAACTCTGTCGCAGGAAGCATGTTCGCTAGAATTTTGTCATTTCACCGATATGACGCCTTGGTGCAAGTACCCTATCTCGTCAAACAACGATGCTGCCATTATGAAGGAAACCGAACGCAACTTAGTGCACATTCCTTCTCTTACGTAGAGAGTGACTCAGCAGCCTCAATTAGCCTTAGTTCTTTTGGTTACGGTTCGCTTCCTGCAGTAATTATAGAAAGTCGGGTTAAATTAACCCACAGAATTTGCATTCTAATCTTCTTAGTTCTGCTCGCTTCCCCTTCATTGCTGTTCCTCGCCATATCGCGGTTTAGCAGGCATCGCCTAAGGGAACAAAGTAGAAATAGGCATGCGTACATTCAGTATCAAGGAGAGAGGCGGCTCCTGCCGCCCCCCCCCCCTGTTGCCCTATACATTTACTGCGTCGGACCTGTCACGTCATTGTTTAAGTACATGTTTACGGCCGTGCAGGTTTTTTGAGAACACCGGCATTAGCGTGTTTCAGTAGCGGTAGAGACTACATGTAATAGCAGCCAACCAGTCCTCTATCCCTTGACAGTTGTCCCCGGGCGCACGGACTTCCACTGCGCTGTGAGGTGTCTGCCGGAGGTCTGTTTGTCTTGCCATTATGGGCATAGTGAATAAATCGAAATAAACGACGTCGGCCCTTAAAAGGACAACACTCTAAATACTCCACGCCGATTATAGTGACCGCCACCATTCATGTATAGATGGCAGTGTCTCAACTACTAGCTCAGCTTGCTCCGTGGTCCTATCTGCAAAACAGGCCAGTATTAAGAAGATAATTTCGCATCGGACAACCTACCCAGGATCAGAACTGGCTCTTCTTGGAGTTTTGTACAGTATTCGGCAATTCAAAGCTTCCCTATAATGTCTCCATTCTCCTCAACACCATGGCGATCACGAGCAACTCACAGCGGACATAAAACATCTTCAACCCAGCCACTGGAAGAATTTCTTGACATCATCTTCCAGTAGCCACCAGGACACAGTGGCATCGCCGGTAACGACGCATCTGACGCTGCACCTCCATCAGCAAGCGGCAGAACCAACATTGTCCGGACGCCACTGACAAGAGTCGACGCAGCAAGGCATCTGCGAGTGCTCGGCCTAAACGAAATGAAAGCCTCATGGTCTACCCCTGATTACTCGACATGCCTTTTGCACCATCTCGACGCCTTAATTGAGCACAATCTTCCGTCCGGCCTCTCCCATTCCGTTGCTACTCTCTTGTGTCGCCTGTGGCTGCGAGTGGCATTTACAAATGCTTCCCCCTACTTAATCGGAGCAGCAGATCTCCTGTGTGTGAGAACTACGGCTGCGACCAGACAATTGAGCACCTCCTTTGTGAGTGCCTCCAGTTCGTGCATGAATGTGTCCTCCTGGGTACAACGCTTCGACGCTTAGATCCTCGACCAGTTAGAGAAGCCAAAATTCTAGTTCCTAAGACTAAATCTTCATCGCAGAGGACTGCTGTGAAGGCCCTTTGTAGGTTTTTGAAGGACTCAGGATTGAGTTTCAGGTTATACACTTTCAATGTGTACATTTTGTACCATTTTCGTGACGCCCTAAAGGGACACAGTGACAAATACACCCTCTGTTTCTTCTATCCTCTTTTTATCTCACCCTCCGTTTGCCTTCCCACGTGTAGGGTACCTTACTGGGAGACACCTAGTTAGCATCCCAACATTTCAGATCATCTTCCTCTCTCTTGACATTACCGGTAGCCAAGGACACTCGATATTGCATTCTAGGAAAAATACTTGCCACTTCTGACCCCGGTAATCCGGGAACCAAATGCAGGCCGTCGTGAAAAGCGCATCATAGCATGATTTCGCTTTCAGCGTCCATGGCGAAGCTTGTTTTTCTTCTCAGCGCACTGCAGGCGCCATCTGGTAAATTGCACTGACAGCACTGTCGGCACTCGTATTGTCGGTTCGGTTGTAGTCTACTGCAGACGAACTTAGTTAGGAGCCATTATAAAAGCCCGTTAACAGGCAGCACTTTGCAGTCTTGTTCGCAAAAGAGGGGGCAGATGTCTTTTTACCTGTATGAGAGGGAAGTTGTTGAAAGGACATAGTAGAGTTGCCCAAAAAACTTTCCAATTAATCTAAGCTTCCCAATGACTGCAAGGCGCCTTAGTACCAGTCCCTCAGCAGCACTGGTCACTAGCTTATTCAGAATACTGGCCCTCTCGCCTTTCATGTTCATAGCAGGAGCTTGAACGCCAGCAGCAAGTAGAGACTGGCACAATGGTGTAAGAGAATGCACCTGTTTACCCGTTTGTTTATTACACTGGATTTCGACAGCTGGAGGCTGACTGTTGTGGCTTCATGTGCGCTCAGATTAAGCAGAATCACCCGGTTTCTCTTTCAAAATAGATGCAATGAAGAATGACTTGCTCATCTTCCATCCCGTCAACCACTTCTGATGGCAGAACAGGAAGTGGAAATGCTTTTTGTGAACGAGGGTTTTAAGGCGCGGTATACAGGAACCTCTGTTAAAAGTACGCGACATTGAGTATTGTCAAGACCAAAGAATTCCTTGAAAGTAGGCAGCAACACAGGCGTATATCTAATATATGAACACGGATTGAAGCGCAGTGGCCTCCTCACGCTGCGGACATGCGACCAAAAATGTGGCTCTAATGGAACCATTGTGCTTTGCACCAAGCCGCACCCGCGCAAGAGGCGCTTACCTGAGTCATGGCATGCACGGTGGAACGTTAATCGCACCCCAGGAATCTTTCCAGCCTCTTAAGTCTGTTATCTACCGCCAATGACTCTGTCGTTAATTAACGAGGGGTTAAAGAATGGCAAACTGCAACTTGCTAGTAATCTAGCCTGATGAAGAAACCGAGTAGATTCTGAAATATCGATTTTTTTTCAGTTTGGTTGATGTTGTTTTTTAACTGATATTACACTCGTTTTTGAACAAGGCAGACCGTTCTCGAATGTTCTCTTTTGAATTTGATGTGAAAAGACTGTTCGCGGTACCCACGTTCAAAACACGCGGGGCCCGTGAGCTGTCAAAGACGCGGTCAACCAAACGCGCCGCTGCTGCGCGAACCCCTGAAAGTGTGGAAATCTCCGATCGCCACTTTTTCTGATGGTTTTCAGATAGACCACCTAGAGCTTAAGAAAAATTCTTCGCAATGATGCGGCAACGCTGTGGCAACGACTGCCGCGGCGGGGCCGCGGCGATGGGTGTGGCTTTTTCAAATGGCAAAGATCTTCGATTTACAACATCCTGCAGGCGAGGACGATTTCAGTGACGTTTCCTTGCTGAGGGATGGCTCCGAACGGAAGACTGGCCGCAGTGGTTAATCTCCGCCTCAACAGTGTTATATGCCCGCCAGGGATCTGGTGAATACAGACGGTACTGAACATGCTGATTGCGTGTTATTGACAAACATCTGTAGTGCTCTTTGCGCGGTAAATATGTAAAATAAATCTGTGATAGAAGAGGTCCCATGGCACTGATCAATGCTTCTTGAACAGGATTTGGCCACATCCGCCGAAGTATGTTGGCTGAAAAAAGTGCAACGGGACAGTCTACTTATCGGGCTACTGGCTTCAAGTACACTTCTAATTTTTCAAACTTGGAATTGACATTACAAAATATAGTATGAAGAACAATTTATAAACATAAGCGGCGCGAACTAAGGACAAAAGTTCTTTCAGTGCGTTATGAATCTTCACTTACATTGACCCAGCTGACCGAGTAGCCGGAAATCACCACCTAGAGGACCGCCCACTTGAGGTAGCACCTTACCACCAACAGGACTCCCTGATGCCCCATTTGCCTACGGTCAGCCGTAACGACAGTGGCCCAACAGTGGCGGTGCTGAGCGAACCCAGAGCGTTGCGCATCGACAGGACTGCGAAGAGCAAAGCCTCATTTCAATTTCAGATTATATAACAGTATAACATGTACATTTATTAAATTTTGATTTTCCCTTACTGCTGCATAGGCGGCGAATGCCAGCCGCCGCTAAGAGACGAAGTGTTGAGCTATCGACAGATGGCTGCAGTGCAAAATCAGCTTCCCAGTTTCGCTTGTAACTGTCACCACCGGCTGTTTCCAATGTGCTACTTTGACCGCGAGACGATGCACATAAACCAATGCCAGTTACAGTTTTGCACCCCAATTGCCTGGATTACCCTCATCAAAACTGATATGCGCCCCGCCATGAGAGCTGCCGCAGGAAGGATATCGGCTAGAATTTTGAAGACATTTTTACACTATGACATCTTGATTCAAGTGACACATTTAGTCAAACAGCTATTCTGCGTGTACTGTGCGTTGTCAGTGCACGCTAAAGAACCCCAGGTGGTCGAAATTTCCGGAGCCCTTCTCTACAGCGTCCCGCATAGCCTGAGTTGCTTTGGTATGTCAAACCCCTCTAAACCTAAAACTTTTCTGTGATTATTATGGCAACCGAACGTTACTGCCAGTCCACATACCCTCTCTCGATTTGACAGCTACTCAGCAGCCTCAATTAGCTTAAATTATTTTAACTACGTTTCGCCTTTTTTCCTAATTTAAGAAACCCGGGTTTTAATAACTCTAAAAAGCACGTTCTAATGTACTTATCTCTACTTGTTTTCCTTTGCTACCGCTCGGCATATCGGCGGTCTAGCAGGCATCTCCTCTACAGAACTATCCAATAGTTCATGCATAATACTCGCAAACTCGTTTTTTTCATTCAGAGCAAGAGTTTGAACGCAAAGTGGAGATCGAGACAGGTAACTTGTTGCACGAGAATAATCATTGCACCCAGGTGGTACTTCTCTCAATTCCAAAAAATGGTGTTAGCTTTTGGGGCTTCAGGTTCACGCAGATTAAGCGGCATCACCCTCATTCCTTTTCTAAACAGAATACAATGGATGTCGATTGGATCATCTTCCCTCGGGCTAATCTCTTCTGTCCGAAGAGCAGGAAGAGAAAACGCATTCTGAGAACGAGGGTTCTAAGGCGCGGTATACGAGACCCGCTTCTGGAAGTGCTCGGCGTCGAATATTGGCAAAACTAAGAAATGGCTTCCAAAAAAGGTAGCAGCTAAAGCGTATGTCAAGGAAATGAACCGGGACCGAAGCGCAGTGGCATAACACATATTACATATTACATATATTACATATGTACATATTACCAGAAATGTGACTTCGATGTAACCCTTGTGCTGGACATAGAGACACACCCGCACAGAAGGCTCTTACTTGAGTCATGGCACATTCAACTGATACGGTGGAATGTCGATCGCTCCCCAGGAATCATTCCCCTCTCTTATATCCAAGATCTACGGTCACGGACTCGGCAGTTATCTAAACGAGGGACTAATAAAGGCAAAGTGCAACTCACCCGCAGTCACATCTGATCATGAATCCCTGCAGCTTGTGAAGTATTTTTTTTCTTTTTTGTAGGCGTTCTTTTTAACTGATACCAAATTCGATTCTTAACGGGACAGTCCTTTGTCGAATGTTTCATCTTGTTCTGTTGTCATCGTGCTACTCGCAGTGTCAGCAAGAACACGCGGATCCCGTGAGCTGATGCCGTCAACTAGACTCGAGGACGCGGCGGCAACACCTAAAAGTGGGCACATCTCCGATTTACACCTTTTGTGGTATTGTTGATATCGGTTAACTGGAGCTTAAGCAATATTCTTCGCAACGATGCGGCAACGCGGTGACAAAGACTGCCGCGGCAGGGCCATGGCGCCGGTCATGGCGGCATCAAACGGCAAGATATTCGGTTTCCGATATCCTGCGGGATGGGTGAGGCCACTCATGTTCAACTGCTGAAAGCTGGCTTGAAATTCCGTTCCCACTTCGGTTCCGAACGGAAGACTTGCCGCAGTGGTAAATCTTTGCCTCAACAATGTTATATGCCGCAGCCAGAGATCTGATGAATACGAACAGTGCTTAACTGGCTGATTGTGAGTTATCTAGGAACTCCTGTAATCTTGGCTCAGCAGTAAATATGTAATATATAACTTCCAAGCCTTCTGGAGAAGAGTTTCGGCACACCCGCAGAAATACGTTCAGCTAAAAAAAAGCGCAAAGGGACATTCTACGAGCCTGATTCCTCGGGTCAGGCATATGAATGCATTTCAATTTACAAAAGTAGTCTTTGAGTCTAAGTTATAAGCATAAGCAGCGCGAGCTCTGGACTAAAGTTCTTTCAGCACGTCATAAATCTAAGACTGGCATTTACCCTGCTTACCAGGTGGCCTGAACTTAGCACCTAGAGGGCAGCCCATTTGAGGAAGCACCTTGCTGTCAAGAGGACCATTGCCCTGCTGAACTCAGTCACGGAGAACACCAGCGCTTACCAACCAAGACTTTGAGCTGCGTACCAAATGAAGACCCTTCGCGGCCGTTGCCTTCTGATGAATTTCACGATGGCAGGCACTCAAGGTTTATGATGGGTTCCATACTGCCTCGTTTAGATTCCTACCCGTAAAGAGAGAGAAGAAACGAAATCGGAAAATTTTGCACACCATGGTACGAGGAGTTTAACTGGCTTGAATATAGTGCAGAAAAATATACTGCGTTTTGCATCTAATGTCGCGCTTCTTCACAGTAAAATGAAGCGTCAAATTGTCATTCGGATCAATCATTCTTCTCCGAGGGATTCTGCACAGAGAAATATTTCTCTAAAACGTTTAGGCAGCACGAAAAGACCTCAACTCAGTTAAGTAGCATCATGTTCCGGAGCTCCTTCAAAACATCTATATCTGCAGCTTTATTGCGCTACAAGGATCGTGAACAGCATGTCGCTTTGACATAAGAAAAGCGAATAAGATCCGATAAGTACTACAGCATATTGCGGACATTGTAATCCTCCTGGTGACGGACAGCAGGCCATTTAGAGTCCATAACGAAAAAGAGCGGACCACAAAAAAGTCTCTTCTTAGAGGTCGTTATTCTTCTGAAGAAATATTACCCTGGCTTCCAAACTCACTTAAATTCTGTTCAAAAATTACCTTTGTACACCAGCACTACAGCACAGAACAACCTCGTTGAGACCTTTTGTACAGTGATGATGCATTCAAATACTCAGTGCATGAAAGGCAAATTTGTGACCCTCATATGCGATGAGGCTAGCGGCTGTGGACACCACTAACTGCTCTCTGTAGTCATTAGGCACTTTCGTAACAAAATAAATTGGCCCGTAGAAGTGTTCACTGCGTTTGAGCGACTTTTAAGTGTCAGCAACAGCTGAATATTCTTTGCACTGGAGCCAGTTCTTGGTACCCTAAAAATTCCCTGGGCCTCAGTGAGCTCATTTTAGTTTTATATCGCTGCTGCCACGTCAGGGCACATTTAGGTGTTTTAAAAAATGCAAGGAGAAACACGACAGTAAATTCTTTGTCCATTGCTTAGCACACTCTCTCAATCTGGCTCTCGTTGACTCCTGCTTGTGAAGGGGCGAGAACAATAATCCTTTTGACTCCTTCAGCAGCATTCTGCTTGCATTCAACATTATAGAGCCTAGCCTAGTGCGTCACGCAATTTTTGAACGGGCATCTTCGGTGGTTGGCAGAAGGCTAAATAGACGGAAAGTGTACACAACCGGATACGCTTGTCGAGCAGAAGTCATCGAAACAGCGCGGGATAACTCTATTGCATTGGTAGCCAATGCACAGGAGATCATGGACAGCACTCAGCATTTCGAAGCGCGCCAGCAAAAGCAAAATGACTTCGTGCGCAGCTGGCAAGATTCCGGTTTTTATTCTATGAGGAAATGGCTCACCTTGTGCTGCAGATGGTCCTCAAAGTTAGCTGTACGCTGCAGGTCAGAAAATAAGTCTTGCTGCATTCAAGGAAGTAAAAGCACTCCAGCAAGCACTAAAAGAATTCACGCTGGACGAGAGTGTCCTCACAAAGGTGTTTTGCAATGCCGCAAAGATTGGCCACACACGCCGCTTTTGGTGAAGCAATCGAGGCCACATTCATGCGGGAAATTGTTGTTTTATATCCGCCGTTATGAACACTTTGCACATAATCACCACTGGTGAAGAATTTAATGTTGTCAAGGATTAATTATTTTGACGTAGAGCCTGACACTTTGCGGGCTGAACTCGGTTTCTTGAAATCGCAGGTCCGCGCACAGCAAGCAAAGCTTGGCAGCTGTGATCAGTGGCTGGACTCTGAGCGTCATTCTTCGTTACAAAAAAGAGCCTCAAGAATGATATCATCTAATTAATCCTCATCAACAAACTCCCTGTGCGATAAGTTGAACATATTACCATTTCCACAGATCTATAACGTTGGCTTAGCTACATTGATTTTCCCCGAAATCAAACATGATTATGCCGCCTTTTCAAAAACATATTTAAACAGAGATTTAGCTTACAACTTACGCATTCTTTCATTGATGGGGTTAAAACCAAGAAAAGACTATGGTGTTAGAAATATACATAATCAAATAATTGCGCTGTGTAATGCATACCCATACTTAGTTGCACTCGCCAAAGGAAACGTAACTAAGCCCTAAAAAAACAAGTAAAGCTACTTCTCCTTCCTTCATACGTATAATAGATTCCTCCTGATGTCCCATTGAAGTTGTCAGTAATTTCCTCTGTGGATTAAGTGGCGTCATTGAAATCAATGTATTGTTGTTTTGTGAAATACCTCAGCATTGATTGTTACGAACACTGTTAGAAACTGTATAAAATTCTTCACAAATAATTATGTTTCATTGACTTCATATATGTTCATTCTTGTGCGCATAACTGTGTAGTTAGCTTTGCAATTTTCATTGTGTCTAACATACTTTTACTCATTATTTGCCAGCCGTCCGATGTGTACGTCCGGGGTTAAGGCCTCATCAGGAGGCACAGGAGTCTCCGTTTGCCTTACCTCGTGGGCATGTTTCACATAGTGTATTTATGTCCGAAATAATTTGAAACATAATTTACTGGTTGCAGGGAAACGCATTCGGAGCATCAGTTTATGAGGAGCTTTTTAAAGTTTTTAAAGGATGCTCAGTAGTCCATATCACTAGCTGCCATGCGAGCGGATGTTTTCAAAGCTCGCGTCCTTAAGACAAAAGTGAGGTCAACTGCATGAGCCATAACCGGCTTCTCTGGCTGCTTCTACCTTTTATTTAGCACGATTTTGTGTTATCAACCAGTTGTGAGTCAATCCTTAATTATTTTGCGTGAAATTTGCACACACATCTGGTTTCAGTCAGTAGAAGAAAGGAACTCGAAAAGGTAAACAACTTACAGAACTGCGCTGAAAACTTTTGTCGTATCCTTGTGCTCTCAACTGTATATTGGGTGCTCTGGAAGAGAACTTAGCATAACTTTGCGAATGTTTTCCAATAATTAAAAACTCTAGTTCCAGGATGTTTTTCGCATTGTTAGTTTGTTGTATATTCTCGAGCTTGTAAGCGTTGCATTTGACGTTTCGTTTGCGTTTCGTTTGCGTTCTGTGTGTCCACATGGTGGATGCCTTAAGACAATTATGCTGATGTGAGTGTACAGTTATGCCTTTGCTCTGGTTGTGGACTGCATTAAATTCAAGGGCCGGGTCACGCCGAGGCAATATTTTTAGATTGTTTTTTAACTGTTAGGAAAACCAAGATGTTGCCTCGTATGTTTATGGCGGTTAAGAGAGAATAGAAATTCCTTCGGAAGCGCGCTGTCACACTGATTCTTCAGCGACGACGGTCTTCCTCTGACGATGTTACAGAAGAAAGCAAAAACTTCTGTTAAATATTATTTGTATGTATTGCCATTCCATCACAATGCAATAAACCATTCTTCATGCTTAAGCTGACTTTTGACCATAACGGCCTCGATGGAGGTGGGTTGGAGGGGTGGACGGGGGCTGCAGTTAATCACCCTTTTGAAGACGAACCCTGAGCACGCCTATGGACCTAGGCACAGCATCCGATTTCAGCCACCGCCTGCTATTCCCGAGACCAAACTCATCCATCACAAGTATCTTGTTTAGGCAGCAGGAATGTCCAAGCATCCCTGAAAAAAGTTTTGAAAGTTGACAAATTTTAAAGTAATCTTATAAAAATATTATTGCTGGAAAGAATATATTTACAGCTATGTACACCAGCGAAGGAACAGCTACGAACGGCACTAAGAACACAGTCACAACATCGTTGTCGTCTTCGTCTTCGTCCACCCGTTCACTCGCTCAGTCTCGTCGTCGTCTTCCTGCTTCATGACCCCCGGCTGATGAGATGCCGTCTCGGCGTTAGAATGGCGACGTATGAACGTCGTCATAAGGTTTTAGGCGGGAGACATGGACGACGTCGGTGGAGGGGCCGGAGGACGATGGCGAGCACGCAAGGGGTGCAATTTCATAGTTCACGTCGGTGACACGGCGCACCACACAGTAAGGGCCCCGGTAGTGAGAAAGGAGGTCCTCGGAGAGACCGACGCTGCGTGACGGCGTCCAGAGAAAGACGAGTGATCCGGGTTCATATTCGACCGCCCGGTGATGGCGGTCGTAGGCGGACTTCTGGGAAACTTGTGAGGCACGGAGCCGACTACGGGCTAATTCGCGCGCCAGCGAGGCCTGGGCGATGGCGTCCTGAGCGTAAGCAGTGGTGGCGACTGAAGAAGCCGGCATGAATGTGTCCAAAGGAAAGAATATAGCAAGTTGCGAGAGAGAATATATTTACAGCTATGTACACCAGCGAAGCAACAGCTACGAGCGGCACTCAGAACACAGTCGTTGTTGTTTATGTTAGCCTATCAAAAGATAGGCTAACAACAACAACAACGACACCGTCAGAACTTCGTTGTCGTCTTCGTCTTCGTCCACCTGTTCGCTCGCTCAGTCTCGTCGTCGTCTTCCCGCTTCAATTGTGAAGGTAAAAATCCACTCATCTGACATGTAGCAAAATTTTTCTTTTGAAATGTTTTTGTCGACCGCAACGAACAGTTAAGAGTTCCTTAGACAACCAATGGGAAAGGCTTTTGACGAGAGCAAAAACGTTAATGGAAACAAAATACAAGACATCTGACGGGTGACCAGCGGATATATTCTTATAGTGAAACCTTCTTTTATATGAACAAACTGCGTTCATAAACGGTTACCCTCTCGACAATGCTTTTGTCTGGAAATGTTGGCTATGTCCCCGTGAAATGTTTCAAACTCACTGGCGTTCGGAAATTCAGGGCCCAATTAAGGCGCCAGATAGCATGAATCTATTTGTCGCGTACCTCGTTATTATTGAGTCTTTGGCAGTAAATCAGTGTGTTCTTTTTGCTGAGCAATTTGTGCATCCCAAAAGACCGCAGCAGCAACCACCCATTCGTCCGAGTAACTCAACCCACTAAGTGAGATGTATCACTACGTGGTGCACTTATGATGCCGCTGGCAAGCAGCACGCCGTCTGTCTGTGCTGTCCCGCGCTTTTCCGAGTAGCGCCACCGTTGCCCAGAACCGTGCTAAGCTGTGCAACGCGTGAGCAAGAAGTGTAAGTATACAGATTAACCCACATCTATTTTTAGTACCTATGCCCACTTCAGTCTTTTCGGCAAGAAGCTACTCCAAGTAGGTCTACTGCATTGTCGCCGTCGTCTGCTCTGGGCTATACTTGCCAACCTGTGAAGTAATCGAGCACAAGGTTGGTTGTAAAAAGCTGCTGCTGGACAGCGCGAGTCACGATTGCATAGAGCTGTCTATAAAAGTATTTTTGTGAAAAACATAAAGCGTTCTCAGCTGTCCTGTTTGGCACACATTGTTTGACGCCAAGAACTCGTTATACAAATTTGATTGACATCTGTGAGCATCGAAAATGCCAGAGTTGCCCTTTAACACCTGACCACCTGCAAACAGAAAAAAAAAACTTTTACTCTCTCTCGTTCTCGAGAGTAGATGTTAGTGGTGGTAATGAACTTTTAGTCTTAGGAACATGCGCGGAAATTCCGGACTACACAATTTTTCCCCACTAAGTTTCTTATGAGCGTTATTGTTTCGTATATTGCAAGATTCCACTATAAAATTCAGTGTATCCGCAGATCTGCCCTCTGAATACTTTCATTTTTTCCTGTTAACGTTTTCGCTCCTGTCAAAAAACTTCCACATTGGTTTCCTATGGCAGTCTTAACCACTCGACGTCAGCAATCAACGAATTTTAAGAGAAATTTTTTTTCGACGCATCGGAAAACTGGACTGTTGGCTTCAATATTTCCATATATGTGCCAATATTAAACGTTTGCCTTAGAATTAAAATTGATCGCAAAGATTCCTAGACATAGGGTGTCTGCGGGACTGGTCCTCGTGTGTAAACAAGAGATAGATGCACCGCAGGAAACGCATTGAAGGTTCTAGGACGCTACTTAGATGGTATACCTGTGCTCGAGTCTTTGCTGCTGGTCTGCCCCCAGCTTTGATACGCTTCCACTTATCAAATTTACCAACGCGTATGGCCTCTCTGGGTGCTTTCAATGCATGAGAAGCCCCGCCTTCAGCTGCTTTTCATCCAGCTGAACAGTAGTACTTGGCGTTGGCCAGAGTGGATTAGTGGTAAGCGATTCGGTGTGCTGACCCTGCAAGGAAGCCTATATTCAATACGGCGGTTCAGAGCAATTAACCATATTTCGTGCTTAACTTTGCGAGGAGCAATGGATAGAATCCATAGAAATCTCAAGAAGCAATGCTGATGTTTCTATTCAAGTAGCACAAACCGACCGCTGGTCTGAAAGAGTCACTAATTAAAGGATACATGGTTGTGCCACCGGAAAATATTTGCGCGAACTGTTCCGAAAACAACCTTAGGCCTAAAGCAACGCGCTAAGTAAACGGTCACCTCAGCAGCTATATTTTTGTCTGCAACGCCTCGTGTCCGCAAAGTGCCTGCACTTTTCGGTTCAGCCCGCTGAGTTCTAATATAGCGCATCGCCTCCATGGTGACGTGGCCGAATGAACCTCCACTCCTCGTATTATTTCAGCTTGAATACAGGGCCACCCGCGGGGTTAGGCCAGGCTAGAGATGCTATCTCCTGGCCGGCCGGCAAATTTTTATTGGTGTTGTTTTCCTCCCTTTTATATTACTTTTTCCGTGCACATTTTGCTACAACAGCCGCGTTGTTCCCTCGTTTCTGTCTGCTCTTTTGAAATTATTGTGATAGGAATACAGCTATTTCTGGAATGTGAAGTGTTCAGGAAGTCATAATGCTGAAAAAAAAACCTCATTGCTCCGTTCAGTGATTCTCTACACATTTATTAAATCATGCTTGTACAGGGCTTTCGTGCAGCGACTGCCAAAGCTGTACCTATTTGAGCAGGATGAAGAGGATTCAGTAAGAACTAGTGTAGTTGTCGATATGCTCAGCTAGCAGTACAAGAAATTGTTTGGCGAAATTGGCCAAGAAATTAGGTTTAGAACGTATTTATTATCGGATGTGAAGGAAACATGTTCACGGAATCTCGCAAAGTCGCGCTACAACGTTATGAAGACCAATAATGACTTCAAAATTTTATTTTACTCAAACACGTTGGTTTCAATACACCTAATTGTTACCAATAAGGTTTGCAAAAAAAAGCGGTACATAAACGCCTTCACCTGAAGAAAAGAGTGAATTAGTGAACAAAAAGAGTGAATAAGGCCTGATACACGATAATTTGACGTCTCATGCTCGTAGCTTTTTATTTACCATGAATTTTTCTGCCAGTGAAAGCGCAACTTTATCTGCACTAAACCGCACTGCCGAAGAAACATTAGCTATACACCACCTGAACAGCCGCCTGGAAGTTAACAGACACACGGCGTGATAGCTCCGTACTCAGCAGGTGATCGCTGCCTAAAATAATGGTCGTGGGTCCCACTGTGGCTGTCCCTTGGTGATAACTTAAATATTACCTACTTACAGGTTTTGCAAAAATAAAACAGACCACGACACAAGAGAACAGCGAGAATCGCAGCGAGCTCTACCACCTGATGCACAGGTATGCCGCACGGATGCACGTGGCACATCAGGATGATGACTGTCATACTTTTGATATTTTAGCGAAAGCTACACTAGATAAGTCAGCGGTGCCTTTCGGGTAAGCTTCCCTAATAAATACTACGCATGCGCCACTAGTTTCACCGAGATGCACGTTTCCGCCGCTTCGCCGCATAGCGCCTTTTTTCAGAATCAAATTTTCAATTTTTAATTTCCTCTTTCTTCCCTTCTTGTTTCCCACCCTCCTTTATCTCTTCCCTTACGACGCAGTTTGGGGCTCCACCGAGATATGTGACACAGTTTCTGCGCCATTTCCTTTCCTGAAAACCCAGAAAAACAAATGAGCCGTAGGCGTTAATCATTGGGGTCATTGGCGTGAACACCATTCAAGAGGCTGTTCATTTTCACAAAAAGGAAGGCGTACAATTGGCTCCCTGGGTGAGCGGACACCTCAATCTCGCTTTCATGACCACAGCATTGGTTTCCAACAGCGAAAACCTGCTTTAATTGCGTTCTGCACACTGGACAGGCAGCGCGCCCACCCTTCCACCACGGCAGGTGGGAGTTTCATTTTCGTTTCATTTATTTTACCCTCAGGGCTTTCGCATTACAGAGCGGGCGGGTCAGTAAAAAAACAATACATAGATCAAAAAGAGCGGAATATACACATATCGAAAAATGCTGGACAGAGCACCGAAACATTGAGTACAAAGGTACAGAAGTAAATGAAAGGATTACAAAAAATCCTTCATTATAATCTATTTTAACAAAACCTGCTGACGGCCTAGATGGTGCATTGCAGATTGACGGAATAATAAGCGCGCCGGACAACACACACAAGTAGCGCCAGTCCGTGCCTTCCTCTGCTCTTGTGTGTGTTGTCCTGTGGCTTATTATTCCGTCAATTCTAATCTATATATGGGTAAATAATATATCACAATTGGCATGATTCTAACAGTGCCAGTAATTTTGCTTTTAAAACGGGCAGGTATGCTAATACAAGCGGCTGTGGGCGAAAGATTATTCCAGTTACGACATGTTTTGAAAAGGAATTAGAGCAGGTCACCGTGCTGCAGTGCGGAACAGCTACTTTTTGCTTGTGGTCTATGCGAGGTAAGTTGAAAGCTGGCGCCTTTTACACAGATGGCTTTCAGCCAAGGATTATAGTAGTAAATTTTATGGAAAAGGCAAATGCGTGAAAGCTTGCGGCGAGTGGAGAGTAAGGGAAGTTTAAGATTAGATTTCATTTCTGTTACACTGGCGGTGTGATGGTAGTTTCCAACGATGAAACGGACACTTCGATTCTGCACGGCCTCTAGTTCTTTTATTAATGTGATGGTGCCGGGGTCCCAAATCGAACTTGCGAACTCTAGTTGCCGACGAATGATTGTAGTGTATAGCAGCATTTTGAATGAAGGTGGGAAGGAAGAAAAATTTCTACAGTCGTACCCTAGCATGCGGTTAGCCTTTGAAGTGATGAACTTGACATGAGCATTCCAAGATAGGTTATAACATAGACTAACGCCAAGATACTTGTAAGACGAGACTGTATTCAGGTGACAGTTGTTAATAAAATAGTCTGGGCTTGTTTACTGGTTACGTGTTGCACGCATGCTTTTGCATTTAAATACGTTTAATTCCATTTTTAACCATTGACATAATTCATAAATTTTATTTAAGTGCGTCTAAAGTTGAACAATATCATCAGTGTTATTAACTACTCTGTAAATTACATGTAAGTCAGCAAAGAAGTAAATGTTAGATGAAATCTGTAAAGGTAAGTCACTTATGTATATTAGAAATAATAACGGGCCATGGACCCACCCCTGGGGCATACCTGAATGTACTGGCGCTGGTGATGATTCGTGGTTATTGGCGAAGACGAACTGAGTGAGGTTACTAAGGAAGGCACGAATCCAATCGAGCACATTAGGATTTGTGTTAAGTTGGCTGAGCTTTAAAAGTAAACGAGAATGACATAGCTTATCAAAGACTTTTGAAAAATCTAAGAATAAGCAATCTGTAATGAGTCCAGTGTCTAAAGAAACATGCAAGTCTTTAGTGAAAATAATTAACTGCATTTCACACGAGAATTTCCGAAATCCCTGCGGTTTCGGAGGGAAAAATTGGTTGGTTCAGAAGATATTAACTAGACGACTGAATATGATGTGCTGTAAAATTTTACAGGGGACGGAAGTAAGTGAAATGGGACGGTAACTACGTGCATCTTGCGTTTCCTCTGATTTGTGCACGGGGATTACTTTGCCGGTGAGCCAGTCATTAGGAAGTGTGCGATGGTTTAAAGGCTGCGAAAAGAAGATACACTGTAGTATAATGGAAGAATATTCTACGGTATTTTTCAAGAATTAAGTACTGAGGCCATCGATGCCATAAAAGGATGAAATTTTAAGCTGATTAATAATGCTGCGAATTCCTTCTGATGAGATAACAATGAGATTCATTGGTAAAAACTGATATTCTATGAGTGAAGGTTGTGCGGAACTGTAGGTGGGGCTAGAGAAAGCTTTGATAAAAGTGCTATTGAGAAGCCATGCGCACAGTTGGTCAGGAACCGGATCCCCTTCCTGGGTAAATAGTTGTATGGTGGTATTTCGTTTTCCTTTCACTGTGTTCCATACCTGCTTCGGGTTAATGTTTAGAATTTTTCGAGAGTCTGAAATAAAAATGTAAATTTGGTTCATTTTAATACTTCTGAGTAAGCGACTGCAGCGGCTTCATACGAAGACCACCTGACAGCAGAGTGGGTGAAGCGATATGTACGAAAAAGTCTTTTTTTCTTATTGTAAAGCCGATTAAGACGCCTGGTGTACTGGGGTGCAGTACTGTTTCCATATAAATTTTTGACGGGTATATATTTCGTTACATGGTCAGAAACTCTAGTTTTGAACATCTCCCATTTACAATGTACACCACTATCCGCATAAGTACTCAAAAAATCATCTAAAAATAAAGGCAGATTATTAATAATAGCCAGTAAGTCAGCCTTGCTGTAATCTCCGATGCATTTTAACCGCTTATGTGAGCGTGATAGAGGTAGAGAGAGGTTGAAGTTGATTATCATGTGATCGCTTAAACCAGGCAAATGAATGATAGAGGACACGATGTTTGATGATCATGTTAGGACCAAATCAAGAAGGGATGACGCATTGGGAGTAACACGTGTAGGCAGCTCAATAAGTTGCGATAACTCGAAATCGGAACATATGCGAAGGAAGCGGTTCGAATTGGAACACGTGTAAAGAAATACTGGGCTTTCATGATTCCACTCAATGTCTGCGAAGTTGAAATCGCCTAAAAGAAAAATGGTCAATCCCGGAAGGCAAAACAGAAATCGCATTGAGGTAGTCGTGCAAATCTTCAGAGAAACTTATGGGGCTTGACGGTGGTCGATAGCACACACCAATAACAATTTTCTTAAAACTGAAAGTCACACAGCACCAAACAATTTCTAAACTACTCATTACAGCAACACGAATGCATTCACTTTTTTTTTCATTCAGAGCAAGTAAAACACCAACCCCTTGCCTTTCATATCGGTCACATCGAAAGATGTTGAAAATCTTTTCACCAACAAATACGTACTTCACTGTCTGACAGTTTAACAGACCACGACGTCTCTGTTAACGCAATAAAATCAGCACTACAGTCATTTATCACAGCACTAAATTCATCTCTTTTGGGCAGAAGACTTTGTATGTTGGTAAGAACCACACTCAGACCAATGTTCTCAATTGCAGAACCACCACCCTGGCTAGTCGCTACGTTCCAGTACCGCGTAGAGTACGACCAGAGCGAATGGAGCGCGGAGACTCAATGTGCTCATCGTTTAGAACAGGTCCATTTTGAAACACTACGCCAGTTTCCGCATTATAATCACAGCATTTGCCATTGGCAATTAGTTTCTTGTGCCTTAAATTGAGTTTCAAATCAAACTCCTTCGCATAGTCAATTAGTCGCTTTCTCCCCTTACGTGTCGCCACAGAAAAATCTTCACTCATAGATACTTCTTTTTCCTTCAGCAACGATTCCTTTGAGTGCACTCGCACGTTGGTTTTATGTACGGCGAATTTTACTATCACGGGCCTGGTTTTGTTCTCGTCGATTCTGCCAGTTGTCTGCGCACGAGCAGTGCAGTCACTAGTTAAGGAGAGTTTTAATGTGTCTGCGATAAGGTTGCGAACTTTTTCTTCACATTGTTTGTTATTGTCAGTAGAACTATCATCATATCCATAAGAAATATGATAAGCTTGTAACGCCATGAGCGGTCCTCGCTATCATCTAAACGAGCACGCAAAGCATGTGTTTCCTTTTGTGAAAGTTAGACTGTTTTACGTGTGTCGCAGAGATCACCCTGCAGGTTTTCAAAACCAGTCACTACATATTCCACAGCTTCGAGACGCTTCTTAATGTCGGCAATATCGCGTATTGCCACCTGTTGCAATCTCATTAACTCGAATATGTCGTTACACATAGTAGCCTCTGCTGCTTCTATGCGAATGGACCTTCGACGTATGTCATCCGGGATTTCGGAAATATCATGGAGCTACGTATTAGCCGGACCGGGGTTGCTCTCTACATCGCCACATATCAATAAAAGGAGAACACTGAAGGGTTTCAGCACTGCTTTTGAGCGCGGAAGCACAACTATACACCGGTCATCAGATTTAAAGCATTCATAAGGAAGTTGAGTGGCCTGCTCAAAGAACAGAGACCAGCGTGAGGCCATTGCAGCTGCGGTGCTTCCACGCCCACTGACAACGGTACTCGAGATGCTCGATTCTGTTGCCGATGTCAGCGCCGCACTCGGCGATGTCGATGTCCCGTCGGATGTCTTGTTTGCAGCAAAGTTGCCAAGCGCCACCACTTCATTCAAACAGACGACGCAACTGGGTAACTAAGAATTGAAGGTTAACGCGTCAGGACTCTTGGAAAATAGATCCTAGGACAAGTCTGCGACGTGGCCCCCGTAGGCCAGCGTCGATGCAGGGCCGTACTTGTAGGGGTTCAGGAAGGCGCCAAGAAATTGCACAGAGACCATGCAGCGTGAGGCCATTGTTGCTGCGGTGTTTGCGGTGCGGTGCACGAGAGGTTGGTCACCCAATGAGCGCTACGGGCTGTTGCTGCTGTGCCGCCTGTCTGCCAGAACATTTTCCACGCTAATGCATGCAGCCCAAATCAATCTCTCAGCACCGCCATGTACCTCAATCCGCGATTACAGCGTCCACTGGAAAAGAGAGCCAGTTATGCGCCCTTCCTTTCCTCAAAAACTTCGGCCTCTAGAACGTTGTCAACGCCAATCAACACAGCAAACGCCGACAACTTTGGCTTTGTATATCTTGGATTAGCTCAGCTAATACACATCCATTTTTTACCATATAAGCGGCACGGGCGGAGCCGCACAGTTTTTACCGCATAAGTGGGACTCGTTTTAATTTTTCGGTGCCCCTGTAATTAATGGAGAGAGTGATTAGAGTGCATTTTTCGGCCAGTTGTCACCAGTGGACTCCGTTTGGCTCACCTCAACTAACGACAGCTTGTTAGCAGCAGAGAGGTTGATGCGACCGGTTCCGTAGCAAAGTAAGAAACTGACATAACACAGGATGTGGATCAAACCGTGAGGCTGTAGTAACATAAACGTATTACTCCACTGACTCAGTGCAGAGCACGTAAAAGCACCACCCCTACGCAGGACGAAGGAAACTTGGAAAGCGGAAATTTTCGTGCCTATAGGCTCAGATCGAAAAATTTTGAAGTTTCCGTTGGCTTTCATAAAAACATTTCCTAGAATAATCACAGGATGCAAATGCTTGAACTATTTTGAAACTTTACCCTTGGTGTTACTAGTTCGCAAACTGCCGCTGCGTAACTGTTTGAAAGTAAGTGGACTAAGCAAAGCATAAAATTCAATTTTACTCAGGTAGCCTCTAATTCCAAATACACGGCTTTTCAATAACAATAGATTTTCCGCAATAAAAGAGCCAAAAATACCACCTTGACCCTCAAGCCGAGACCAGCAAACGTACAATACTGCGAGGTTAAAAACGTATGCGACCTGCGTAGAAAAGTAAGTGTATATGGTGAGATACACAGTTTAGGGTATTTGGGTATAATCACTATAAAGTTCGTTCACTGGAGGCCGCGTTTAATTATTTCCGACGTCTTATAGCCGCAACTTCTTGAGCAAAATGGCTGTGGCTATAAGAAAGAATGTTATGAAATGTGGCAGTACATTTATATCTGCAGTAAACTACTGCTGATGGTCCATAATATCTCTCCAATCATCAGCTGCGACAGCTACTTGTAAGTCACAGGACACAGGCTGCGCTTGTCATGTGTCATGTGTTTGTCATGTGAGGGTCATGTGTTTGTGCACGGCTGCCGTGGTGGCTGCAGCTCTACGAAGATGAAACAAACCGCCACAAGGTAGGTATGAAGTTGTAGCGCTAATTCCATATTGGTCCATGCGTGTACAACATGGTGGCGAAGCCAGAGACGTCAATGAAGGACGAGGCAAACTAAACAATGACCTCATTAGTAAAACAAAAATCCGCTGACGTCGTGTTCATCTGTTTTTTTAGCTTAAGGTTCCTTGAGACATGCGAGAAAAAGGCGAAGAGTACAAGACCAGTGCAGACTAGACACAACATTTTTCGGTTGTCAGTTCTCGTTGTGTCTATTTTCTTAAACCCTCGCTTAGTGTGTCACTCTTAATCGCAGAGTGTTGAGTTTCGCATATGTTCCGATTTCGGCTTATCGCAACTTATTGAGCTGCCTACACGTGTTACTCCCACTGCGTCATTCCTACTTGATCTCGTCCTAACATGATCACCAGACATCGTGTCCTCTATCATTCATTTGCCTGGTTTAAGCGATCACATGATAATCAAATTCCACCTCTCTCTACCGCTATCACGTTCACATAAGCGGTTAAAATTCATCAGAGATTACAGCAAGGCTGACTTCCTGGCTATTAATAATAATTTGTCTTTATTTTTAGATGAATTTTTGAGTACCTGATGGGAATACATTACCATCAAAAATTTATATGAAAACAGTACTGCACCCCAGTACACCAGGCGTCTTAATCGGCTTTACAATAAGAAAAAAAGACTTTTTCGTACATATCGCTTCACCCACTCTGCTTTCAGGTGGTCTTCGTATAAAGCCGCTGCAGTCGCTTAGTCAGAGGTCTTAAAATGAGCCAAATTTACCTTTTTTAATCAGACTCTCGAAAAGTGCTAAACATTAACCCGAAGCAGCTTTGGAACACAGTGAAAGGCAAACGAAATACCACCATACAACTATTTACCCAGGAAGGGGATCCGGTTCCTTACCAACTGTGCGTATCACTTCTCAATAGCACTTTTATCAAAGCTTTCTCTAGCCCCACCGACAGTTCTGCACAAACTTCACTCATAGAATATCAGTTCTTACCAATGCATCTCATTGTTATATCATCAGAAAGATTCGCGGTATTATTAATCAGCTTAAAATTTCATCCTTTTTGTGGCATCGATGGCCTCAGTACTTAATTCTTAAAAAATACCGTAGAATATTCTTCCATTATACTACAGTGTATCTTCTTTTCGCAGCCTTTAAACTATCGCACTCTTCCTAATGACTGGCTCACCGGCAAAGTAATCCCAGTGCACAAATCAGAGGAAACGCAAGATCCACGTAATCACCTTCCCATCTCACTTACTTCCGTCCCCTGTAAAATTTTACAGCACATCATATTCAGTCGTCTAGTTAATATCCTATAAACCAACCAATTTTTTACTCCGAAACCGCAGGTATTTTGGAAATTCTTCTCGTGTGAAATGCAGTTAATGATTTTCACTAAAGACTTGCATGTGTCTTTAGACTTTGGACTCATTACATATTGCTTATTTTAGATTTTTCAAAGCCTTTGATAAGCTAAGTAATTCTCTTTTACTTTTAAAGCTCAGCCAACTTAACATTAATCCTAATGGGCTCGATTAGATTCGTGCCTTCCTTAGTAACCTCACTCAGTTCGTCTTCGCCAATAACCACAAATCATCACCAGCGCCAGTACCTTCAGGTATGCCCCAGGGATGGGTCCATGGCCCGTTATTATTTCTAATATACATAAGTACCTTACCTTTACAGATTTCAACTAACATTTACTTCTTTGCTGACAACTATGTAATTTACAGAGTAGTTAATAACACTGATGATATTGTTCAGCTTTAGACGCACTAAAATAAGACTTATGAATTGTGCCAATGGTTAAAATGGAATTAAACGTATTTAAATGCAAATCCATGCGTGCAACCCGTAACCAGTAAACAAGCCCAGACTATTTTATTAATAACTCTCACCTGAATACAGTCTCATCTTACAAGTATCTTGGCGGTAGTCTATGTTATAACCTATCATGGAATGCTCATGTCATGTTCATCACTTCAAAGGCTAACCGCATGCTAGGGTACGACTGTAGAAATTTTTCTTCCTTCCCACCTTCATTACAAATGCTACTATACACTACAATCATTCGTCTGCAACTAGAGTTCGCAAGTTCGATTTGGGACCCCGGCACCATCACATTAATAAAAGAACTACAGGCCGTGCAGAATCGAAGTGTCCGTTTCATCGTTGGAAACTACCATCGCACCGCCAGTGTAACAGAAATGAAATCTCATCTTAAACTTCCCTTACTCTCCACTCCCCGCAAGCTTTCACGCATTTGCCTTTTCCATAAAATTTACTACTATAATCCTTGGCTGAAAGCCATCTGTGTAAAAGGCGCCACCTTTCAACTTACCTCGCATAGACCACAAGCAAAAAGTTGCTGTTGTGCACTGCAGCACGGTGACCTGCTCTAATTCTTTTTTCTTGAAAACATGTCGTGACTGGAATAATCTTTCGCCCACAGCCACTTGGATTAGCGACCCTGCCCGTTTTAAAAACAAATTACTGGCACTGTCAGAATCATGCCAATTGTGATATAATATTTACCCTTATATCGATTATAATGAAGGATTTTTTGTAATCCTTTTATTTACTTCTGTACTTTTGTACTCAATGTTTCGGTGCTCTGTCTAGCATTTTTGGGTATGTGTATATTCCGCTCTTTTTGATGTATGTATTGTTTTTTCACTGACCCGCCCCCTCTGAAATGCGAAAGCCCTGAGGGTAAAATAAATGAACGAAAATGAAACTCCCACCTGCCATGGTGGAAGGGTGGGCGCGCTCCCTGTCCAGTGTGCAGAACGCAATCAAAGCAGGTTTTCGCAGTTGGAAACCAATGCTGTGGTCATGAAAGCGAGATTTATTTGTCCGCTCACCCAGGGAGCCAGTTGTACGCCTTCCTTTTTGTGAAAATGAACAGCCTCTAGAATGGTGTTCACGCCAATGACCCCAATGATTAACGCCTACGGCTCATTTGTTTTGTTTGGGTTTTCAGGAAAGGAAATGGCGCAAAAACTCTGTCACATATCTCGGTGGAGCCCCAAATTGCGTCGTAAGGGAAGAGATAAAGGAGGGTGGGAAACAAGAAGGGAAGAAAGAGGAAATTAAAAAGTGAAATTTGATTCTGAGGAAATGCGCTGCGCGGCGAAGCGGTGGAAACGTGCATCTCTGTGAAACTAGTGGCGCATGCGTAGTATTTATTAGGGAAGCTTACCCGAAAGGCACCGCTGTCTTATCTAGTGTAGCTTTTGCTACAATATCAAAAGTATGACAGTCATCAGCCTGATGTGCCACGTGCATCCGTGCGGCATACCTGTGTATCAGGTGGTAGAGCTCGCTGCGATTCTCGCTGTTCTCTTGTGTCGTGGTCTGTTTTATTTTTGCGAAACCTGTAAGTAGGTAATAATTAAGTTATCACCAAGGGACAGCCACAGTGGGAGCCACGACCATTATTTTAGGCAGCGATCACCAGCTGAGCACGAAGCTATCACGCCGTGTGTCTGTTAACTTCCAGGCGGCTGTTCAGGTGGTGTACAGCTAATGTTTCATCGGCAGTGCGGTTTAGTGCAGGTAAAGATGCGCTTTCACTGGCAGAAAAATTCATGTTAAATAAGAAGCTACGAGCATGAGACGTCAAAATATCGTGTATCAGGCCTTATTCACTCTTCTTGTTCACTAATTCACTCTTTTCTTCAGGTGAAGGCGTTTATGTACAGCTTTTTTTTGCAAACCTTATTGGTAACAATTATGTGAATTGAAACCAAAGTGTTTGAGTAAAATAAAATTTTGAAGTCATTATTTGTCTTTATAACGTTGTAGCGCGACTTTGCGGGATTTCGTGAACATGTTTCCTTCGCATACGATAACAAATACGTTCAAAACTTAATTTCTTGGCCATTTTCGCCAAGCAATTTCTTGTACTGCTCACTGAGCATATCGACAACTACACTAGTTCTTCCTGCATCCTCTTCATCGTGCTCAAAAAGGTACAGCTTTGGCAGTCGCTGCACGAAAGCCCTCTACAAGCATGATTTAATGAATGTGGAGAGGGTCACTGAAGGGAGCAATGATTTTTCTTTACTTCATCATATTGACTTCGAGAACACTTCACATTCCAGAAATAGCTGCATTCCTATCACAATAATTTCGAAAGCGCAGACAGAAACGAGGGAATAACGCGGCTGTTGAAGCAAAATATGCACAGAAAAAGCAATATAAAGGGGTGGAAAACAACACCAATGAAAATTTGCCGGCCGGCCAGGAGATAGCATCTCTAGCCTGGCCTAACGCCGCAGGTAGCCCTGTATTCAAGCTGATATAATACGAGGGGTGGAGGTTCATTCGGCCACGTCACCATGGAGGCGATGCGCTATATTTGAGCTCAGCGGGCCGAACCGAAAAGTGCACGCACTTTGCGTACATGAGGCGTTGCAGACAAAAATATAGCTGGTGAGGTGACCGTTTACTTAGCGCGTTGCTTAGGCCTAAGGTTGTTTTCGTAACAGTTCGCGCAAATATTTTCCGGTGGCACAACCATGTATCCTTTAATTAGTGACTATTTCAGACCAGTGGTCGGTTAGTGCTACTTGAGTAGAAACATCAGCATTGCTTCTTGAGATTGCTACGGATCCTAGACATTGCTCCTCGCAAAGTTAAGCACGAAATATGGTTAATTGCTCTGAACCGCCGTATTGAATATAGGCTTCCTTGCAGGGTCAGCACACCGAATCGCTTACCACTAATCCACTGTGGCCAACGCCAACTACTACCATTCAGCTGGATGAGAAGCAGCTGAAGGCGGGGCTCCTCATGCATTGAAAGCACCCAGAGAGGCCATACGCGTTGGTCGATTTGATAAGTGGAAGCGTATCAAAGCTGGGGGCAGACCAGCAGCAAAGACTCGAGCACAGGTATACCATCTAAGTAGCGTCCTAGAACCTTCAATGCGTTTCCTGCGGTGCATCTATCTCTTGTTTACACACGAGGACCAGTCCCGCAGACACCCTATGTCTAGGAATCTTTGCGATCAATTTTAATTCTAAGGCAAACGTTTAATATTGGCACATATATGGAAATATTGAAGCCAACAGTCCAGTTTTCCGATGCGTCGAAAAAAAATTTCTCTTAAAATTTGTTGATTGCTGACGTCGAGAGGTTAAGACTGCGATAGGAAACCAATGTGGAAGGTTCTTGACGGGAGATAAAACGTTAACAGGAAAAAATGAAAGTATTCAGAGGGCAGTTCGGCGGATATACTGAATTTTATAGTGGAATCTTGCGACATATTTAACAATAACGCTCATAAGATACTTAGTGGGGAAAAATGGTGCAGTCCGGAATTTCCGGCCATGTTCCTGAGACTAAAAGTCCATCACCACCACTAACATCTACTCTCGAGAACGAGAGACAGTAAAAGCTTTTTAATCTGTTTGATGGTGGTCAGGTGTTAAAGGGCAACTCTGGCATTTTCGATGCTCACAGATGTCAATCAAATTTGTATCAGGAGTTCTTGGCGTCAAACAATGTGTGCCAAACAGAACAGCTGAGAACGCTTTAGTTTTTTCACAGAAATACTTTTATAGACAGCTCCATGCAATCGTGACTCGCGCTGTCAGGCAGCAGCTTTTTGCGACCAACCATGTGCTCGTTTACTTCACAGGTTGGCAAGTATAGCCCAGAGCAGACGACGGCGACAATGCAGTAGACCTACTTGGAGTAGATTCTTGTCGAAAAGACTGAAGTTGGCACAGTTCCTATAAATAGATGCGGGTAATTCTGTATACTTACATTTTTTGCTCACGCTTTGCACAGCTTAGCACAGTTCTGGGCAACGGTGGCGCTACTCGGAAAAGCGTGGGACAGCACAGACAGACGGCGTCCTGCTTGCCAGCGGCATCATAAGTGCACCACACAGTGATACATCTCACTTAGTGCGTTGAGTTACTCAGAGGAATGGGTGGTTGCTGCTGCTGTCTTTTGGGATGTATAAATCGCTCAGCTAAAACAACACACTGATTTACCGCCAAAGACTCAATAATAACGAGGTACACGAGAAATAGATTCTTGCTATCTGGCGCCTTAATTGGTCCCTGAATTTCCGAACGCCAGTTGGATTTGGAACATTTCACGGGGACATAGCCAACATTTCCAGACAAAAGCATTGTCGAGCGGGAAACCGTTTATGAACGCAGTTTGTTCATATAAAGAAAGGTTTCACTATAAGAATATATCCGCAGGTCACCCGTCAGATGTCTTGTATTGTTTTTTCCATTAACGTTTTTGCTCTCGTCAATAGCCTTCCCCATTGGTTGTCTAAGGAACTCTTAACTGTTTGTTGCGGTCAACAAAAACATTTTAAAAGAAAAATTTTGCTACATAGCAGATGAGTGGTCTTTTACCTTCAATATTAAAGCGGGACGACGACGACGAGACTGAGCGAGTGAACATGTGGACGAAGACGACAACGAAATTCTGACTGTGTCGTTGTTGTTGTTGTTGTTAGCCTATCTTTTGATAGGCTAACAACAACAACAACAACTACGACTGTGTTCTGAGTGCCGCTCGTAGCTGTTCCTTCGCTGGTGTACTTAGCTGTAAATATATTCTTTCCCGCAACTTGCTATATTCTTTCCTTTCGACACACTGATGTCGGCTTCTTCAGTCGCCACCACTCCTTATGCCCAGGACGCCATCACCCAGGCCTCGCTGGCGCGCCAAATAGCCCATAGTCGGCTCCGTGCCTCACAAGTTTCCCAGAAGTCCGCCTACGACCGCTATCATCGGGTGGTCGAATATGAACCCGGATCACTCGTCCTTCTCTGGACGCCGTCACGCAGCGTTGGTCTCTCCGAGAACCTCCTTTCTCACTACCGGGGCCCTTACCTTGTGGTGCGCTGTGTCACCGACGTGAATTATGAAATTGCACCCCTTGCGTGCTCGCCATCGTCCTCCGGCCCCTCCACCGACGTCGTCCATGTCTCCCGCCTAAAACCTTATGACGACGTTCATACGTCGCCATTCTAACGCCGAGACGGCGTCTCACCAGCCGGGGGTCATGAAGCAGGAAGACGACGACGAGACTGATCGAGTGAACGGGTGGACGAAGACGAAGACGACAACGAAATTCTGACTGTGTTCTGAGTGATGCTCGTAGCTGTTCCTTCGCTGGTGTACATAGCTGTAAATATATTCTTTCCAGCAACAATATTTTTATAAGATTACTTCACAATTCTCCAATTTTCAAAATTTTGTCAGGGACTCTTGGACATTCCTGCTGCCCAAACAAGATGCTTGTGATGGATGAGTTTGATCTCGGGAATAGCAGGCGGTGGCTGAAATCGGATGCTGTGCCTACGTTCATAGGCGTGTCCAGGGCTCGTCTTCGGAAGGGTAAGAATAACTGCAGCCCCCCTCCACCCCTCCAACCCACTTCCATCGAGGCCGCTATGGTCAAAAGTCAACTTAAGCATGAAGAATGGTTTATTGCAATGTGATGGAATTGCAATACATACAAAATAATATTTACCAGCAGTTTTTGCTTTCTTTTGTAACATCTTCAGAGGAAGACAGTCGTCGCAGAAGAATCAGTGTGACAGCGCGCTTCCGAAGGTCCGTCATAAACATACGAGACAACATCTTTGTTTTCCTAACAGCTAAAAAACAATCTGAAAATATTGCCTCGGCGTGACCCGGCCCTTGAATTTAATGCAATCCACAACCAGAGCAAAGGCATAACTGTACACTCATATCGACATAATTTTCATAAGGCATCCACTATGTGGACACATAGAACGCAAACGAAACGCAAACGCAACGTCAAATGCAACACTTACAAGCTCGATAATATACAACAAACTAACAATGCGAAAAACGTCCTGGAACCAGAGTTTTTAATTATTTGAAAACAATCACAAAGATGTGCTAATTTCTCTTCCAGATCATCCAATATACAGTTGAGAGCACAAGAATACGACAAAAGTTGTCAGCGCAGTTCTGTAAGTTGTTTACCTTTTCGAGTTCCTTTCTTCTATTGACTGAAACCAGATGTCTGTGCGAATTTCAGGCAAAATAATTAAGGATTGACTCACAACTGGTTGATAACACAAAATCGTGCTAAACAAAAAGTAGAACCAGCCAGAGAAGCCGGTTATGGCTCATGTAGTTGACCTTACTTTTGTCTTAAGGACGGCGAGCTTTGAAGACATCCGCTCGCATGGACAGCTAGTGATAAGGACTACTGAGCATCCTTTAAAAACTTTAAAAACTCCTCATAAACTGATGATCCGAATGCGTTTCCCTGCAGCCCGGAAAATATGTTTCAAATTATTTCGGACATAAATACACGATGTGAAACACGCCCACGAGGTAAGGCAAAAGGAGACTCCTGTGCCTCCTGACGAGGCCTTAACCCCGGACGTACACTCCTGACGGCTGGCAAAGAATGAGTAAAATTATGTTGGACACAATGAAAATTTCAAAGCTAACTACACAGGTATGCGCACAAGAATGAACATATATGAAGTCAATGGAACATAATTATTTGTGAAGAATTTTATACAGTTTCTAACAGTGTTCGTAACAATCAATGCTGATGTATTTCAAAAAACAACAATACATATATTTCAATCACGCCATTTAAACCACAGAGGAAATTAAAAAAAACTTCAATGATACATCAGGAGAAATCTATTATACGTTCGAAGGAAGGAGAAGTAGCTTCACTTTTTTTAAAAAAGAAGCATAGTTACGCTTCCTTTGGCGAGTGTAAATAAGTATGGGTATGCATTACACAGCGCAATTATTTGATTATGTATAATTTTAGCACCATAGTTTGTTCTTGGTTTTAACCCAGTCAATGAAAGAATGCGTAAGTTGTAAGCTAAATCTCTGTTTAAATATGTTTTCGAAAAGGCCGCATCATCATGTTTGATTTCTGGGAAAATCAATGTGGCTAAGCAAACGTTATAGATCTGTGGAAATGGTAAAATGTTCGACTGATCGCACAGGGAGTTTGTTGATGAGGATTAATTAGATGATATCATTTTTTAGGCTCTTTTTTGTAACAAAGAATGACGCTCAGAGTCCAGCCACTGATTCCAGCTGCCAAGCTTTGCTTGCTGTGGGCTGACCTGCGATTTCAAGAAACGGAGTTCAGCCCGCAAAGTGTCAGGCTCTACGTCAAAATAATTCATCCTTGACAACATTAAATTCTTCACCAGTTGTGGTTATGTGCAAAGTGTTCATAACGGCGGATATAAAACAACAGTTTCCCGCATGAATGTGGCCTCGATTGCTTCACCAAAAGCGGCGTGTGTGGCCTATCTTTGCGGCATTGCAAAACACCTTTGTGAGGACACTCTCGTCCAGCGTCAATTCTTTTAGTGCTTGCTGGAGTGCTTTTACTTCCTGGAATGCAGCAAGATTGATTTTCGGACCTGCAGCGTACAGCTAACTTTGAGGACCATCTGCAGCACAGGGTGGGCCATTTCCTCATAGAATAAAAACCGGAATCTTGCCAGCTGCGCACGAAGTCATTTTGCTTTTGCTGGCGCGCTTCGAAATGCTGAGTGCTGTCCATGATCTCCTGTGCATTGGCTACCAATGCAATAGAGTTATCCCGCGCTGTTTCGATGACTTCTGCTCGACAAGCGTATCCGGTTGTGTACACTTTCCGTCTATTTAGCCTTCTGCCAACCACCGAAGATGCCCGTTCAAAAATTGCGTGACGCACTAGGCTAGGCTCTATAATGTTGAATGCAAGCAGAATGCTGCTGAAGGAGTCAAAAGGATTATTGTTCTCGCCCCTTCACAAGCAGGAGTCAACGAGAGCAAGATTGAGAGAGTGTGCTAAGCAATGGACAAAGAATTTACTGTCGTGTTTCTCCTTGCATTTTTACACACCTAAGATGTGCCCTGATGTGGCTGCAGCGATATCAAACTTAAACGAGCTCACTTAGGCCCAGGGGATTTTGAGGGTACCAAGAACTGGCTCCAGTGCCAAGGATATTCAGCTGTTGCTGACACTTAAAAGTCGCTCAAACGCAGTGAACACTTCTACGGGCCAATTTATATTGTTACCAAAGTACCTAATGACTGCAGAGAGCAGGTACTGGTGTCCACAGCCGCTAGCCTTATCGCATATGAGGGACACAGATTCGCCTTTCAGGCACTGACTATTTGAATGCATCATCACTGTATATAAGGTCTCCATGAGGTAGTTCAGCGCTGTATTGCTGGAGTAGAAAGGTAATTTTTAAACAGCATTTAAGTGAGTTTGGAAGCCAGGGTCATATTTCTTCAGAAGATTAACGACCTCTAAGAAGAGACTTTTTTGTGGTCCGCTCTTTTTCCTTATGGACTCTAAAGGGCATGCCTTCCGTCGCCATTAGGATTACAATGTCCACATTATGCTGTAGTACTTCTCGGATCTTTTTCTGCTTTTCTTCTGTCAAAGAGACATGCTGTTCACAATCCTTGTAGAGCAATAAAGCTGCAGATTTAGATGTTCTGAAGGAGCTCCGGAACATGATGCTACTTAACTGAGCTCAGGTCTTTTCGTGCTGACTAAACTTTTTAGAGAAATTTTTCTATGTGCAGAAGCCCTCGGAGAAGAATGATTGATCCGAATGACAATCTGACGCTTCATTTTACTGTGGAGAAGCGCGACATTAGATGCAAAACGCAGTATATTTTTCTGCACTATATTCAAGCTAGTTAAACTCCTCGTACCATGGTGTGCAAAATTTTCGGATTTCGTTTGTTCTCTCTTTTTACGCGTAGAAATCTAAACGAGGCAGAATGGAAGCCGTCATAAACCTAGAGTGTCTGCCATCGTGAAATTCATCAGAAGGCAACGGCCGCGAAGGGTCATCATTTGGTACGCAGCACAAAGTCTTGGTTGGTAAGCGCTGGTGTTCTCCGTGACTGAGTTCAGCAGGGCAATGGTCCTCTTGACAGCAAGGTGCTTCCTCAAATGGGCTGCCCTCGAGGTGCTAAGTTCAAGCCACCTGGTAAGCAGGGTAAATGCCAGTCTTAGATTTATGACGCGCTGAAAGAACTTTGGTCCAGAGCTCGCGCTGCTTATGTTTATAAATTAGACTCAAATATTACTTTTGTAAATTGAAATGCATTCATATGCCTGAAGCGAGGAATCAGGCTCGTAGAATGTCCCGTTGCGCTTTTTTTCGCCGAGCTTATATCTGCGGGTGTGCCGAAACTCTTCTCCAGAAGGCTTTGAGGTTATATATTACATATTTACTGCCCAGCCAAGATTACAGGAGTTCCTACATAACGCACAATCAGCCAGTTGAACACTGTTCGTATTCATCTGATCCCTGGCTGCGGCATATAGCATTGTTGAGGCAGAGATTTACCACTGCGGCAAGTCTTCCGTTCGGAGCCGAAGTGGGAACGGAATTTCAAGCCATCTCTCAACAGGAGAACATGAGTGACCTCACCCATCCTGCAGGATGTCGGAAACCGAATATCTTGCCATTTGATGGCGCCATGACCGGCGCCTTGGCCCTGCCGCGGCAGTCTTTGTCACCGCGTTGCCGCATCGTTGCGAAGAATTTTGCTTAAGCTCCAGTTAACCGATATCAACAATACCACAAAAGGTGGAGATCGGAGATGTGCCCACTTTTAGGGGTTGCCGCCGCGTCCTCGCGTCTAGTTGACGGCATCAGCTGACAGGATCCGCGTATTCTGGCCGGCATTGCGAGTAGCACGATGACAACAGAACCGGATGAAACATTCCACAAAGGACTGTCCCGTTAAGAATCGAATTTGATATCAGTTAGAAAGAACGCCTACAAGAAAAAAGAAAAAAATACTTCACAAGCTACAGGGTTTTATCATCAGATGTGACTGCGAGTGAGTTGCACTTTGCCTTTTTTAGTCCCTCGTTTAGATAACTGCCGAGTCCGTGACCGTATATCTTGGATATAAGAGAGGGGAAGATTCCCGGGGAGCGATCGACATTCCACCGTATCAGCTGAATGTGCCATGACTCAAGTAAGAGCCTTCTGCGCGGGTGTGGCTCTATGTCCAGCACAAGGGTTACATCGAAGTCACATTTGTGGTAATATGTCCGCAGTGTTATGCCACTGCGCTTCGGTCCCTGTTCATTTCCTTGACATATGCTTTAGCTGCTTCATTTTTTGGGAGCAATTTCTAAGTTTTGCTATTATTCGACGCCAGCACTTCCAGAAGCGGATCTCGTATACCGCGCCTTAGAACCCTCGTTCACAGAATGCGTTTTCTCTTCCTACTCTTCCAACAGAAGAGATTAGCCCGAGGGAAGATGATCCAGTCGACATCCATTGTATTCTGTTTAGAAAAGGAATGAGGGTGATGCCGTTTAATCTGCGTGAACCTGAAGGCCCAACAGCTAACACCATTTTTCGAAATGCAATGGTTATTCTCGTGCACCAAGTTACCGGTCTCGATCTCCACTTGGCGTTCAAACTCTTGCTCTTAATAATAAAACGAGATTGCGAGTATTGTGCATAAACTAGTGGATAGTTCTGTAGATAGGATGGCTGCTAAACTGCCGAAATGCCGAGCGGGAGCAAAGGAAAACAAGTAGAGATAAATAGATTAGAACGGGTTTTCTTAGAGTTATTTAAACCCGACTTTCTTAAATTAGTGAAAAAGGCGAACCGTAGTTAAAATAATTTAGTCTAATTGAGGCTGCTGAGTAGCTGTCCAATCAAGAGAGGGTATGTGTACTAGCAGTAACGTTCGGTTGCCATCGTAATCACAGAAAAGTTTTACATTTATAGGGGTTTAACGTACCAAAGCGACTCAGGCTATGGGGGACGGTGTAGTGAAGGGCTCCGGAAATTTCAACCACCTGAGGTTCTTTAGCGTGCACTGACATCGCAAAGTACACGCAGAGTAGCTATTTGACTAAATGTGCCACTTGCATCAAGATGTCATAGTGTAAAAATGTCTTCAAAATTCTAGCCGATATCTATCCTGCGGCAGCTCTCATGGCGGCGCGCATACCAGTTCTGATGAGGGTAATCCAGACAACTGGGTTGTAACACTGTAACTGGCATCGGTTTATGTCCATCGTCTCGCGGTAAAAGTAGAACATTGGAAACAGCCGGTGGGGGCAGTTACAAGCGAAACTGGGAAGCAGATTGTGCACTGCAGCGATCTGTCGATAGGTCAACACTTCGTTTCTTAGCGGCGGCTGGCATTCGCCGCCTATGCAGCAGTAAGGGAAAATCAAAATTTAATAAATGGACACGTTATACTATTATATAATCCGAAATTGAAAAGAGGCTTTGCCCTTCGCAGTCGTGTCGATGCGCAACGCCCTGGGTTCGCTCAGCACCGCCACCCTTAGGCCACTGTCGTTACGGCCGACCGTAGGCAAATGGGGAATCAGGGAGTCCTGTTGGTAGTAAGGTGCTACCTCAAGTGGGCGGTCCTCTAGGAGGTGATTTCTGGCTACTCGGTCAGCTGGGTCAATGTAAGAGAAGATTCATGACGCACTGAAAGAACTTTTGTCCTTAGTTCGCGCTGCTTATGTTTATAAATTGTTCTTACATACTATATTTTGTAATTTCAATTCCAAGTTTGAAAACTTAAAAGCGTACCTGAAGCCAGTAGCCCGAAAATTAGACTGTCCCGTTGCACTTTTTTTCAACCATCAAACTTCGGCGGATGTGGCCAAATCCTCCTCAAGAAGCATTGATCAGTGCCATGGGATCTCTTCTATCACAGATTTATTTCACATATTTACCGCGCAAAGAGCACTACAGAAGTTTGTCAATAACACGCAATCAGCGTGTTCAGTACCGTTTGTATTCACCAGATCCCTGGCGGGCATATAACACTGTTGAGGCGGAGATTAACCACTGCGGGCCAGTCTTCCATTCGGAGCCATCTCTCAGCAAGGGAAGATCACTGAAATCGTCCTCTCCCACAGGATGTTGTAAATCGAAGATCTTTGCCATGAGAAAAAGCCACACCCATCGCCGCGGCCCCGCCGCGGCAGTGTTTGCCAAAGCGTTGCCGCATCGTTGCGAAGAATTTTTCTTAAGCTGTAGTTGGTCTATCTGAAAACCACCAGAAAATGTGGTGATCGGAGATTCCCCCACTTTCAGGGGTTGGCGCCGCATCGGCGCGTCTGGTTGACCGCGTCATTTACAGCTCACGGGCCCCGCGTGTTTTGAACGTGGGTACCGCGAACAGTCTTATCACATCAAATTCAAAAGAGAACATTCGAGAACTGTCTGCCTTGTTCAAAAACGAGTTTAATATCACTTAAAAAACATCAACCAAACTGACAAAAAATTCGATATTTTAAATCCTACTCGGTTTCTTCATCATGCGAGATCACTGGCAAGTTGCAGTTTGCCATTCTTTCACCCCTCGTTTAGTTAACGACAGAGTCATTGACCGTAGATAACAGACTTAAGAGGCTGGAAAGATTCCTGGGGTGCGATTAACATTCCACCGTGCAACTGAATATGCCATGACTCAGGTAACCGCCTCTTGCGCGGGTGCGGCTCGGTGCAAAGCACAATGCTTCCATTAGAGTCACATTTTTGGTCGCATGTCCGCAGCGTTAGGCCACTGCGCTTCAATCCGCGTTCATATATTAGATATACGCTTGTGTTGCTGCCTACTTTCAAGAATTCTTTGGTCTTGACAATACTCAATGTCGCGTACTTTTAACAGAGGTTCCTGTATACCGCGCCTTAAAACCCTCGTTCACAAAAAGCATTTCCACTTCCTGTTCTGCCATCAGAAGTGGTTGACGGGATAGAAGATGAGCAAGTCATTCTTCATTGCATCTATTTTGAAAGAGAAACCGGGTGATTCTGCTCAATCTGCGCGCACATGAAGCCACAGCAGTCAGCCACCAGCAGTCGAAATCCAGTGTAATAAACAAACGGGCAAACAGGTGCATTCTCTTACACCATTGTGCCAGTCTCGACTTGCTGCTGGCGTTCAAGCTCCTGCAATGAACATAAAAGGCGAGAGGGCCAGTATTCTGAATAAGCTAGTGACCAGTGCTGCTGAGGGACTGGTACTAAGGCGCCTTGCAGTCATTGGGAAGCTTAGATTAATTGGAAAGTTTTTTGGGCAACTCTACTATGTCCTTTCAACAACTTCCCTCTCATACAGGTAAAAAGACATCTGCCCCCTCTTTTGCGAACAAGACTGCAAAGTGCTGCCTGTTAGCGGGCTTTTATAATGGCTCCTAACTAAGTTCGTCTGCAGTAGACTACAACCTACCCGACAATACGAGTGCCGACAGTGCTGTCAGTGCAATTTACCAGATGGCGCCTGCAGTGCGCTGAGAAGAAAAACAAGCTTCGCCATGGATGCTGAAAGCGAAATCATGCTATGACGCGCTTCTCACGACGGCCTGCATTTGGTCCCCGGATTACCGGGGTCAGAGGGGCAAGTATTTTTCCTAGAATGCAATATCGAGTGTCCTTGGCCACCGGTAATGTCAAGAGAGAGAAAGATGATCTGAAAGGTTGGGATGCTAACTAGGTGACTCCCAGTAAGGTACCCTACACGTGGGAAGGGAAACGGAGGGTGAGATAGAAAGAGGATAGAAGAAACAGAGGGAGCATTTGTCACTGTGTCCCTATAGGGCGTCACGAAAATGGTACACAATGTACACATTGAAAGTTTATAACCTGGAACTCAATCCTGAGTCCTTCAAAAACCTGCAAAGGGCCTTACAGGAGTCCTCTGCGATGAAGATTTAGTCTTAGGACCTAGAATTTTGGCTTCTCTAACGGGTTGAGGATCTAAGCGTCGAAGCGTTGTGCCCAGGAGGACACATTCATGCACGAACTGGAGGCACTTACAAAGGAGGTGCTCAATTGTCTGGTCGCACCCGTAGTTCTCACACACAGGAAATTCTGCTGCTCCGATTAAGTAGGGGTAAGCATTTGTAAATGCCACTCGCAGCCGCAGGCGACACAAGAGAGTAGCAACGGAATGGGAGAGGCCGGACGGAGTATTGTGCTCAAGTAAGGCGTCGAGATGGTGCAAAAGGCATGTCGAGTAATCAGGGGTAGACCATGAGGCTTTCATTTCGTTTAGGCCAAGCACTCGCAGATGCCTTGCTGCATCGACTCTTGTCAGTGGCGTCCGGACAATGTTGATTCTGCCGCTTGCTGATGGAGGTGCAGCGTCAGATGCGTCGTTACCGGCGATGCCACTGTGTCCTGGTGGCTACTGGAAGATGATGTCAAGAAATTCTTCCAGTGGCTTGGGTTGAAGATGTTTTATCTCCGCTGTGAGTTGCTCGTGATCGCCATGGTGTTGAGGAGAATTGATACATTATAGGGAAGCTTTTGATTCGCCGAATACTGTACAAAACTGCAAGAAGAGCCAGTTCTGATCCTGTGTTGGTTGTCCGATGCAAAATTAGCTTCTTAATACTTGCCTGTTTTGCAGACAGGACCACAGAGCAAGCTGAGCTAGTAGTTGAGACAATTCCATCTATACATGAATGGGGGCGGTCACTATAGTATTTAGTGTGTTGTCCTTTTATGGGCCGATGTCGTTTATTTCGATTTATTCGCTATGCTCCTAATGGCAAGACAAACTGATCTCCGGCAGACACATCACAGCGCAGTGGAAGGCCGTGCGCCCGGGGACAACTGTCAAGGGATAGAGGACTGGTTGGCTGCTATTACATCTAGTCTCCACCGCTACTGAAACACGCTGATGCTGGTGTTCTCAAAAAGCCTGCAAGGCCGTAAACATGCACATAAACAATGACGGGACAGGTCAGACACTGTAAAAGTATAGGGCATTAGGGAGGAGGGGGGGGGGGGGGAACAGCAGCCGCTCCCCTCCTTGACACTCGATGTGTGCATGCCTATTTGTTCGTTGTTCCCTTACGCGATGCCTGCTAAACCGCGATATGGCGAGGAGCAGCAATGAAGGGGAAGCGAGCAGAACTAAAAAGATAAGATTGCGAGTTCTGTTGGTTAATTTAACCCGACTTAATATATTTACTGAAGGAAGTGAACTGTAACCAGAAGAACTAAGGCTAATTGAGGCTGCTGAGTCACTCTCTACGTAAGAGAAGGAATGTGCACTAAGTTGCGTTCGGTTTCCTTCATATTGGCAGCATCGTTGTTTTACGAGATAGGGCACTTGCATCAAGGCGTCATATGGGAGAAATGCCAAAATTCTATCGAACATGCTTCCTGCGACAGAATTTGAGCTCTCATGGCGGGGCGCATACCTGTTCTCATTAGGGTGATCCAGGTAATTGGATTGCAAACCAGTAACTGGCGTCGGTTTATGTCCATCGTCTCGCGGTCAGAGTACGTTGGAAACAGCCGGTGGGGACAATTACAAGTGATCCGGGGCAATCGATTTTGCACAGTGGCGATCTGTCGACAGGTCTTCATTTCACCTCTTAGCGCCGGCTGGCAATCGCCGCATATGCAGCAGTAAGGGTAAAATAGGATTTATAAAATCTTTACGTTGTACCGTACTATAAGCCAGAAATTGATGTGAGGGCTTCCCCTCAGAGTCGGTCGATGCGCAAGCGCTGTGTTCGCTCAGCGCCGCCACGGTGGGGCCTCTGTTGTCGCGGCGGATTGTCGGCAAATAGGAAATCGCTTGCATTAACCTATTCCCGAATCTTCGCCATCAGATCTTCATAAAATTCTGGAAAAATCACTGATTTTTGAATTCTGCCTTCCACATTGTGCTTTTCGCGCAGCGCGGTGGGACGATTCGCATTCTAGCCTGTATCTTCATTAGTGACGTCACGCGAAGCAGCTCTCTAGGCCTCGCGCTGGAGTTTTCATTTCGACTGTAGTCTTTTGCTTGTTCAAAATCATTGTTTGCGCACTGCAAACAATGAGGTGGTGTACTGTGATGGAACGCCTTAAGGAATACAAGTTAACGTCGAACTCAGTACAGACAAAAAATTGATGGAATTACCCTTTAGAGTCTGAAGAAGCATTATTTTCCATCAGTAACGTTATTGTAGGTATAGTATGCCTCGTTGCTATCTGTGAGAGTATAGTTCTTCGCTCACGAGGCACGAAGAATACGAGGTAGAGGACGAAGAGGAACAGCGCGAGATTTTCGTTCTATTCCGGTTTGCACTACCAGCCGTCGAAGGATTCGTAGAGGAACAATGACGATGCACTTTCTCTGCAGGAAACATGGTTACCCCAGCTTTGATCTCCCGAGGAGTGTCGACTGTACCCTGGCTCAAGTTTTTGGCACCACGGACACGCGCTTTCTCTCTTGCGTCGGTGTTAAACTACCACCATCGGATCAGCAGTGGCCGCCTGAGGCGAAAGAAGAGCGCAAACCCTGGCCCTGGTACGTGTTCTTATTGGCGGCAGCGGATCTTCGACTTCTCCAAGCCCACCGTCGCCTTGGTTCGGCACTGCCGGCAGGCGTTCTCGGGACTTTGCTGAAGCGACTGCCTTCACCACCGCTCTCCAGGCTGAGGGCAGCCGATGCCTCGGCGACTTCCCAAACGGAGGAGCTTCCTGCCTGGAAGACCTGTCAGCCGGGTTCCCAGCGCCCAACAGGGTGATTGATTTCCTCGCCTATTTCTGCTCAAGTCCAGGGATGATAGGTAATTCTCGGGAAATGCGCATTTTCCTTCTCGACTGTGGTTAATGTTCGTGACCGCGCAGAGTACTACCCTACAGCCAGGTTTTGGAAGCATGGCCTGCAAAGCGGGTTACTAGCGCCGGGAAAGAATTGAAGGGCAATCCTTGGAGGAGCTGATTTTGTTGCTTCCTGCAATTGCTGAGGACATTTGGCCCCCAAATATTAGGCGTTTCATAATTTTTGCGCGGAAAATTTCTCGCTCATCGACCAGATCGTCGCACTTCCTTCCATTAAGAGCGAAAGTTTATTTTAATGAAGGAATATTCGGAAAGATCCGCGGGCGCGAACATGATGCTGGCATGCCAGTCTGCGCTGGGAAAGGGGGAGGAAAGAAGATGGAGACGAAATGCTGATGAGCGAAAATGTCTGTGTGGTAGCGATGATGATGAAAAAAATTAAAATATTTTTGACCATATTGCCTCATTCTATTTCAAGCATTTTAATAGATGGCTGACATTTTAGCTTGTAACCCATTTTGCTGTCAGGTAAATTTTTCACGTGCCATTGATGACAGGGTCTTACGTGGGGCACGCAAACTTGGAGTGCCCTCTTGCAAAGGCACGGATTAGAATATGCTTGGAAACCCCCCAGAGTTCTGTGAACCGCAGAAAGAAGCAATCAACCAGAGTACACGTGTATGATACAAGTCGAACGATGAAGGAGAATTGTTCATGCTTCGTACACCACGACAACTGTAAGATTTTATTTTAAGAAGATGAATATGTTGGAGGGTGTTCTCTGTGGCTCGGTGGTGTATGGGGTAACTACACGCGGCTTGGCGTCTCTAACGTTGAGTGCGTTCCAGACAATTTCGCTACTGGCTTAATTGTGATAGGTGCAGGGGACAAGGTACTAATTAAATTAGTCATGAGCGCCTCAGTACCTGAGTCGTAGATACGTTTCTAAGACGTATGTGCATTCTAAAGACGCGCTATCTGCTGAACCATCGCTGTACTTTGCGTTTTGGGGTTTCAGTGGTTGCCACATGATGGCGCTACGACTGCTCGCCGTGCACCAAGGAAATTAACCGCAAACGTACTTCGCTACTCGTTTAATGGGATTATCTGGAATATACATACTGATTATTAAATTCATTCACGCTTCAGTACATATTATGAAGATTCGTATCTTAGACATCTGTGTCTTCAATAGACGCGCCTTCTCATCCAAAAGGCGCGCAGTCGTGTCGGTGTGGAGACGTCCCCAAGTCGCATTTCCGAGCCCTGGGTTCAATTCTTAACTAGAGCTCAATTTTCTTCAGTTCCTTTATTAGTTGAGGCCGCTTCACCTTGATATCTCTGCCGTAGCATTTGTTATCAACTCAAATCAAATCAAATCTTTATTTTCTCTCTCAAGGAGAAAGAGGGGGTGGCGGGTAAAAGCCGCATGATTGCGGCTTGACGAAGCCCGGCCCCCTCATGTACAATTCGGCAGTTGTTTTAAAAAAACACATTTAGCTTCAAGAAGTTACTTAGAAACAGATTTCGTTAAATACACTTCAGCTTAAACAAAATGCCTATAAAAGAACCTTTCAACACCATTCAGAAAAAGAATCTGCAGCAGTACAGAACACTTCATGGCAGTCAAAAACACAGGATACAATAAAAATAAGCAACAAGTAGCATACATCAAGAACATGAAAAGTACAAACACAAGCATACAAAATTTATCAGGCGTTAGCTGCAAGAAAATGTGCATAAACTGCTCGTTTATGCACCTATCCATCAGGCCCGTCCTCAAGTATGGATGTGGCTTGCTTAATTCACATACTAAACTTACATGACAAACTTTTAATAATTGAAAGAACACTCGCGAAATCAATTCGTTTGAAATTTTCGCTGCTGGAAACGTCATTTGAGCTAACTAAATCTCACTGCGTCCATCCCTTTTAGGGAAGCAGAAAATATTCCTTAAGAATATGTTTCCTTGTCAATAAATTACAAATCATGGCTTGATATCGCACCCTTTGTATTTTTTTTGCTCTATGCTTCAGGCATCACCATTATCCTGGAACACTAACCGCGTAATTTGCTCGCTCGAACTGACACATTTAAAATATCCTTCCTACCGTGTGCCGTAAGAGACTGATATGCGCTGAAAAATTGGCGTAAGCGCACGCTGAAGCTGCATGCTCCTATTAGCTGTTCATTTTTACGCATTGCCCTAATCAGTATTACGTACTTGTGTATTTTTCTGCTTGTATCTGTAATACGACCTGCAGTATGAATTAAAATAGGTAAAATAAATGTTCCACCGGCAAGGTCCGTGCCACTTGAGGCAATTTGTTTTTTCTTCGTCTCGAAAGTCCACATGCTCTGGCTTTCGGCGAGAGCGCTTCCCGACCGTTGGGCGAGCAGTTTGGAGCAGTTGGCTCCGATTTCACCTGAATACCCTGTACGAAGCGCGCTCATTCGGGCGGATGTTCGCTCTTTTCTGTAAAGCAGACGAATAAATGCGAAGTGGCAGCGAGAGCGTCAGCAATGTCCAGCAACACGAATGCATTCACTTTTTTTTTCATTCAGAGCAAGTAAAACACCAACCCCTTGCCTTTCATATCGGTCACATCGAAAGATGTTGAAAATCTTTTCACCAACAAATACGTACTTCACTGTCTGACAGTTTAACAGACCACGACGTCTCTGTTAACGCAATAAAATCAGCACTACAGTCATTTATCACAGCACTAAATTCATCTCTTTTGGGCAGAAGACTTTGTATGTTGGTAAGAACCACACTCAGACCAATGTTCTCAATTGCAGAACCACCACCCTGGCTAGTCGCTACGTTCCAGTACCGCGTAGAGTACGACCAGAGCGAATGGAGCGCGGAGACTCAATGTGCTCATCGTTTAGAACAGGTCCATTTTGAAACACTACGCCAGTTTCCGCATTATAATCACAGCATTTGCCATTGGCAATTAGTTTCTTGTGCCTTAAATTGAGTTTCAAATCAAACTCCTTCGCATAGTCAATTAGTCGCTTTCTCCCCTTACGTGTCGCCACAGAAAAATCTTCACTCATAGATACTTCTTTTTCCTTCAGCAACGATTCCTTTGAGTGCACTCGCACGTTGGTTTTATGTACGGCGAATTTTACTATCACGGGCCTGGTTTTGTTCTCGTCGATTCTGCCAGTTGTCTGCGCACGAGCAGTGCAGTCACTAGTTAAGGAGAGTTTTAATGTGTCTGCGATAAGGTTGAGAACTTTTTCTTCACATTGTTTGTTATTGTCAGTAGAACTATCATCATATCCATAAGAAATATGATAAGCTTGTAACGCCATGAGCGGTCCTCGCTATCATCTAAACGAGCACGCAAAGCATGTGTTTCCTTTTGTGAAAGTTATACTGTTTTACGTGTGTCGCAGAGATCACCCTGCAGGTTTTCAAAACCAGTCACTACATATTCCACAGCTTCGAGACGCTTCTTAATGTCGGCAATATCGCGTATTGCCACCTGTTGCAATCTCATTAACTCGAATATGTCGTTACACATAGTAGCCTCTGCTGCTTCTATGCGAATGGACCTTCGACGTATGTCATCCGGGATTTCGGAAATATCATGGAGCTACGTATTAGCCGGACCGGGGTTGCTCTCTACATCGCCACATATCAATAAAAGGAGAACACTGAAGGGTTTCAGCACTGCTTTTGAGCGCGGAAGCACAACTATACACCAGTCATCAGATTTAAAGCATTCATAAGGAAGTTGAGTGGCCTGCTCAAAGAACAGAGACCAGCGTGAGGCCATTGCAGCTGCGGTGCTTCCACGCCCACTGACAACGGTACTCGAGATGCTCGATTCTGTTGCCGATGTCAGCGCCGCACTCGACGATGTCGATGTCCCGTCGGATGTCTTGTTTGCAGCAAAGTTGCCAAGCGCCACCACTTCATTCAAACAGACGACGCAACTGGGTAACTAAGAATTGAAGGTTAACGCGTCAGGACTCTTGGAAAATAGATCCTAGGACAAGTCTGCGACGTGGCCCCCGTAGGCCAGCGTCGATGCAGGGCCGTACTTGTAGGGGTTCAGGAAGGCGCCAAGAAATTGCACAGAGACCATGCAGCGTGAGGCCATTGTTGCTGCGGTGTTTGCGGTGCGGTGCACGAGAGGTTGGTCACCCAATGAGCGCTACGGGCTGTTGCTGCTGTGCCGCCTGTCTGCCAGAACATTTTCCACGCTAATGCATGCAGCCCAAATCAATCTCTCAGCACCGCCATGTACCTCAATCCGCGATTACAGCGTCCACTGGAAAAGAGAGCCAGTTATGCGCCCTTCCTTTCCTCAAAAACTTCGGCCTCTAGAACGTTGTCAACGCCAATCAACACAGCAAACGCCGACAACTTTGGCTTTGTATATCTTGGATTAGCTCAGCTAATACACATCCATTTTTTACCATATAAGCGGCACGGGCGGAGCCGCACAGTTTTTACCGCATAAGTGGGACTCGTTTTAATTTTTCGGTGCCCCTGTAATTAATGGAGAGAGTGATTAGAGTGCATTTTTCGGCCAGTTGTCACCAGTGGACTCCGTTTGGCTCACCTCAACTAACGACAGCTTGTTAGCAGCAGAGAGTTTGATGCGACCGGTTCCGTAGCAAAGTAAGAAACTGACATAACACAGGATGTGGATCAAACCGTGAGGCTGTAGTAACATAAACGTATTACTCCACTGACTCAGTGCAGAGCACGTAAAAGCACCACCCCTACGCAGGACGAAGGAAACTTGGAAAGCGGAAATTTTCGTGCCTATAGGCTCAGATCGAAAAATTTTGAAGTTTCCGTTGGCTTTCATAAAAACATTTCCTAGAATAATCACAGGATGCAAATGCTTGAACTATTTTGAAACTTTACCCTTGGTGTTACTAGTTCGCAAACTGCCGCTGCGTAACTGTTTGAAAGTAAGTGGACTAAGCAAAGCATAAAATTCAATTTTACTCAGGTAGCCTCTAATTCCAAATACACGGCTTTTCAATAACAATACATTTTCCGCAATAAAAGAGCCAAAAATACCACCTTGACCCTCAAGCCGAGACCAGCAAACGTACAATACTGCGAGGTTAAAAACGTATGCGACCTGCGTAGAAAAGTAAGTGTATATGGTGAGATACACAGTTTAGGGTATTTGGGTATAATCACTATAAAGTTCGTTCACTGGAGGCCGCGTTTAATTATTTCCGACGTCTTATAGCCGCAACTTCTTGAGCAAAATGGCTGTGGCTATAAGAAAGAATGTTATGAAATGTGGCAGTACATTTATATCTGCAGTAAACTACTGCTGATGGTCCATCATATCTCTCCAATCATCAGCTGCGACAGCTACTTGTAAGTCACAGGACACAGGCTGCGCTTGTCATGTGTCATGTGTTTGTCATGTGAGGGTCATGTGTTTGTGCACGGCTGCCGTGGTGGCTGCAGCTCTACGAAGATGAAACAAACCGCCACAAGGTAGGTATGAAGTTGTAGCGCTAATTCCATATTGGTCCATGCGTGTACAACATGGTGGCGAAGCCAGAGACGTCAATGAAGGACGAGGCAAACTAAACAATGACCTCATTAGTAAAACAAAAATCCGCTGACGTCGTGTTCATCTGTTTTTTTAGCTTAAGGTTCCTTGAGACATGCGAGAAAAAGGCGAAGAGTACAAGACCAGTGCAGACTAGACACAACATTTTTCGGTTGTCAGTTCTCGTTGTGTCTATTTTCTTAAACCCTCGCTTAGTGTGTCACTCTTAATCGCAGAGTGTTGAGTTTCGCATATGTTCCGATTTCGGCTTATCGCAACTTATTGAGCTGCCTACACGTGTTACTCCCACTGCGTCATTCCTACTTGATCTCGTCCTAACATGATCACCAGACATCGTGTCCTCTATCATTCATTTGCCTGGTTTAAGCGATCACATGATAATCAAATTCCACCTCTCTCTACCGCTATCACGTTCACATAAGCGGTTAAAATTCATCAGAGATTACAGCAAGGCTGACTTCCTGGCTATTAATAATAATTTGTCTTTATTTTTAGATGAATTTTTGAGTACCTGATGGGAATACATTACCATCAAAAATTTATATGAAAACAGTACTGCACCCCAGTACACCAGGCGTCTTAATCGGCTTTACAATAAGAAAAAAAGACTTTTTCGTACATATCGCTTCACCCACTCTGCTTTCAGGTGGTCTTCGTATAAAGCCGCTGCAGTCGCTTAGTCAGAGGTCTTAAAATGAGCCAAATTTACCTTTTTTAATCAGACTCTCGAAAAGTGCTAAACATTAACCCGAAGCAGCTTTGGAACACAGTGAAAGGCAAACGAAATACCACCATACAACTATTTACCCAGGAAGGGGATCCGGTTCCTTACCAACTGTGCGTATCACTTCTCAATAGCACTTTTATCAAAGCTTTCTCTAGCCCCACCGACAGTTCTGCACAAACTTCACTCATAGAATATCAGTTCTTACCAATGCATCTCATTGTTATATCATCAGAAAGATTCGCGGTATTATTAATCAGCTTAAAATTTCATCCTTTTTGTGGCATCGATGGCCTCAGTACTTAATTCTTAAAAAATACCGTAGAATATTCTTCCATTATACTACAGTGTATCTTCTTTTCGCAGCCTTTAAACTATCGCACTCTTCCTAATGACTGGCTCACCGGCAAAGTAATCCTAGTGCACAAATCAGAGGAAACGCAAGATCCACGTAATCACCTTCCCATCTCACTTACTTCCGTCCCCTGTAAAATTTTACAGCACATCATATTCAGTCGTCTAGTTAATATCCTATAAACCAACCAATTTTTTACTCCGAAACCGCAGGTATTTTGGAAATTCTTCTCGTGTGAAATGCAGTTAATGATTTTCACTAAAGACTTGCATGTGTCTTTAGACTTTGGACTCATTACATATTGCTTATTTTAGATTTTTCAAAGCCTTTGATAAGCTAAGTAATTCTCTTTTACTTTTAAAGCTCAGCCAACTTAACATTAATCCTAATGGGCTCGATTAGATTCGTGCCTTCCTTAGTAACCTCACTCAGTTCGTCTTCGCCAATAACCACAAATCATCACCAGCGCCAGTACCTTCAGGTATGCCCCAGGGATGGGTCCATGGCCCGTTATTATTTCTAATATACATAAGTAACTTACCTTTACAGATTTCATCTAACATTTACTTCTTTGCTGACAACTATGTAATTTACAGAGTAGTTAATAACACTGATGATATTGTTCAGCTTTAGACGCACTAAAATAAGACTTATGAATTGTGCCAATGGTTAAAATGGAATTAAACGTATTTAAATGCAAATCCATGCGTGCAACCCGTAACCAGTAAACAAGCCCAGACTATTTTATTAATAACTCTCACCTGAATACAGTCTCATCTTACAAGTATCTTGGCGGTAGTCTATGTTATAACCTATCATGGAATGCTCATGTCATGTTCATCACTTCAAAGGCTAACCGCATGCTAGGGTACGACTGTAGAAATTTTTCTTCCTTCCCACCTTCATTACAAATGCTACTATACACTACAATCATTCGTCTGCAACTAGAGTTCGCAAGTTCGATTTGGGACCCCGGCACCATCACATTAATAAAAGAACTACAGGCCGTGCAGAATCGAAGTGTCCGTTTCATCGTTGGAAACTACCATCGCACCGCCAGTGTAACAGAAATGAAATCTCATCTTAAACTTCCCTTACTCTCCACTCCCCGCAAGCTTTCACGCATTTGCCTTTTCCATAAAATTTACTACTATAATCCTTGGCTGAAAGCCATCTGTGTAAAAGGCGCCACCTTTCAACTTACCTCGCATAGACCACAAGCAAAAAGTTGCTGTTGTGCACTGCAGCACGGTGACCTGCTCTAATTCTTTTTTCTTGAAAACATGTCGTGACTGGAATAATCTTTCGCCCACAGCCACTTGGATTAGCGACCCTGCCCGTTTTAAAAACAAATTACTGGCACTGTCAGAATCATGCCAATTGTGATATAATATTTACCCTTATATCGATTATAATGAAGGATTTTTTGTAATCCTTTTATTTACTTCTGTACTTTTGTACTCAATGTTTCGGTGCTCTGTCTAGCATTTTTGGGTATGTGTATATTCCGCTCTTTTTGATGTATGTATTGTTTTTTCACTGACCCGCCCCCTCTGAAATGCGAAAGCCCTGAGGGTAAAATAAATGAACGAAAATGAAACTCCCACCTGCCATGGTGGAAGGGTGGGCGCGCTCCCTGTCCAGTGTGCAGAACGCAATCAAAGCAGGTTTTCGCAGTTGGAAACCAATGCTGTGGTCATGAAAGCGAGATTTATTTGTCCGCTCACCCAGGGAGCCAGTTGTACGCCTTCCTTTTTGTGAAAATGAACAGCCTCTAGAATGGTGTTCACGCCAATGACCCCAATGATTAACGCCTACGGCTCATTTGTTTTGTTTGGGTTTTCAGGAAAGGAAATGGCGCAAAAACTCTGTCACATATCTCGGTGGAGCCCCAAATTGCGTCGTAAGGGAAGAGATAAAGGAGGGTGGGAAACAAGAAGGGAAGAAAGAGGAAATTAAAAAGTGAAATTTGATTCTGAGGAAATGCGCTGCGCGGCGAAGCGGTGGAAACGTGCATCTCTGTGAAACTAGTGGCGCATGCGTAGTATTTATTAGGGAAGCTTACCCGAAAGGCACCGCTGTCTTATCTAGTGTAGCTTTTGCTACAATATCAAAAGTATGACAGTCATCAGCCTGATGTGCCACGTGCATCCGTGCGGCATACCTGTGTATCAGGTGGTAGAGCTCGCTGCGATTCTCGCTGTTCTCTTGTGTCGTGGTCTGTTTTATTTTTGCGAAACCTGTAAGTAGGTAATAATTAAGTTATCACCAAGGGACAGCCACAGTGGGAGCCACGACCATTATTTTAGGCAGCGATCACCAGCTGAGCACGAAGCTATCACGCCGTGTGTCTGTTAACTTCCAGGCGGCTGTTCAGGTGGTGTACAGCTAATGTTTCATCGGCAGTGCGGTTTAGTGCAGGTAAAGATGCGCTTTCACTGGCAGAAAAATTCATGTTAAATAAGAAGCTACGAGCATGAGACGTCAAAATATCGTGTATCAGGCCTTATTCACTCTTCTTGTTCACTAATTCACTCTTTTCTTCAGGTGAAGGCGTTTATGTACAGCTTTTTTTTGCAAACCTTATTGGTAACAATTATGTGAATTGAAACCAAAGTGTTTGAGTAAAATAAAATTTTGAAGTCATTATTTGTCTTTATAACGTTGTAGCGCGACTTTGCGGGATTTCGTGAACATGTTTCCTTCGCATACGATAACAAATACGTTCAAAACTTAATTTCTTGGCCATTTTCGCCAAGCAATTTCTTGTACTGCTCACTGAGCATATCGACAACTACACTAGTTCTTCCTGCATCCTCTTCATCGTGCTCAAAAAGGTACAGCTTTGGCAGTCGCTGCACGAAAGCCCTCTACAAGCATGATTTAATGAATGTGGAGAGGGTCACTGAAGGGAGCAATGATTTTTCTTTACTTCATCATATTGACTTCGAGAACACTTCACATTCCAGAAATAGCTGCATTCCTATCACAATAATTTCGAAAGCGCAGACAGAAACGAGGGAATAACGCGGCTGTTGAAGCAAAATATGCACAGAAAAAGCAATATAAAGGGGTGGAAAACAACACCAATGAAAATTTGCCGGCCGGCCAGGAGATAGCATCTCTAGCCTGGCCTAACGCCGCAGGTAGCCCTGTATTCAAGCTGATATAATACGAGGGGTGGAGGTTCATTCGGCCACGTCACCATGGAGGCGATGCGCTATATTTGAGCTCAGCGGGCCGAACCGAAAAGTGCACGCACTTTGCGTACATGAGGCGTTGCAGACAAAAATATAGCTGGTGAGGTGACCGTTTACTTAGCGCGTTGCTTAGGCCTAAGGTTGTTTTCGTAACAGTTCGCGCAAATATTTTCCGGTGGCACAACCATGTATCCTTTAATTAGTGACTATTTCAGACCAGTGGTCGGTTAGTGCTACTTGAGTAGAAACATCAGCATTGCTTCTTGAGATTGCTACGGATCCTAGACATTGCTCCTCGCAAAGTTAAGCACGAAATATGGTTAATTGCTCTGAACCGCCGTATTGAATATAGGCTTCCTTGCAGGGTCAGCACACCGAATCGCTTACCACTAATCCACTGTGGCCAACGCCAACTACTACCATTCAGCTGAATGAGAAGCAGCTGAAGGCGGGGCTCCTCATGCATTGAAAGCACCCAGAGAGGCCATACGCGTTGGTCGATTTGATAAGTGGAAGCGTATCAAAGCTGGGGGCAGACCAGCAGCAAAGACTCGAGCACAGGTATACCATCTAAGTAGCGTCCTAGAACCTTCAATGCGTTTCCTGCGGTGCATCTATCTCTTGTTTACACACGAGGACCAGTCCCGCAGACACCCTATGTCTAGGAATCTTTGCGATCAATTTTAATTCTAAGGCAAACGTTTAATATTGGCACATATATGGAAATATTGAAGCCAACAGTCCAGTTTTCCGATGCGTCGAAAAAAAATTTCTCTTAAAATTTGTTGATTGCTGACGTCGAGAGGTTAAGACTGCGATAGGAAACCAATGTGGAAGGTTCTTGACGGGAGATAAAACGTTAACAGGAAAAAATGAAAGTATTCAGAGGGCAGTTCGGCGGATATACTGAATTTTATAGTGGAATCTTGCGACATATTTAACAATAACGCTCATAAGATACTTAGTGGGGAAAAATGGTGCAGTCCGGAATTTCCGGCCATGTTCCTGAGACTAAAAGTCCATCACCACCACTAACATCTACTCTCGAGAACGAGAGACAGTAAAAGCTTTTTAATCTGTTTGATGGTGGTCAGGTGTTAAAGGGCAACTCTGGCATTTTCGATGCTCACAGATGTCAATCAAATTTGTATCAGGAGTTCTTGGCGTCAAACAGTGTGTGCCAAACAGAACAGCTGAGAACGCTTTAGTTTTTTCACAGAAATACTTTTATAGACAGCTCCATGCAATCGTGACTCGCGCTGTCAGGCAGCAGCTTTTTGCGACCAACCATGTGCTCGTTTACTTCACAGGTTGGCAAGTATAGCCCAGAGCAGACGACGGCGACAATGCAGTAGACCTACTTGGAGTAGATTCTTGTCGAAAAGACTGAAGTTGGCACAGTTCCTATAAATAGATGCGGGTAATTCTGTATACTTACATTTTTTGCTCACGCTTTGCACAGCTTAGCACAGTTCTGGGCAACGGTGGCGCTACTCGGAAAAGCGTGGGACAGCACAGACAGACGGCGTCCTGCTTGCCAGCGGCATCATAAGTGCACCACACAGTGATACATCTCACTTAGTGCGTTGAGTTACTCAGAGGAATGGGTGGTTGCTGCTGCTGTCTTTTGGGATGTATAAATCGCTCAGCTAAAACAACACACTGATTTACCGCCAAAGACTCAATAATAACGAGGTACACGAGAAATAGATTCTTGCTATCTGGCGCCTTAATTGGTCCCTGAATTTCCGAACGCCAGTTGGATTTGGAACATTTCACGGGGACATAGCCAACATTTCCAGACAAAAGCATTGTCGAGCGGGAAACCGTTTATGAACGCAGTTTGTTCATATAAAGAAAGGTTTCACTATAAGAATATATCCGCAGGTCACCCGTCAGATGTCTTGTATTGTTTTTTCCATTAACGTTTTTGCTCTCGTCAATAGCCTTCCCCATTGGTTGTCTAAGGAACTCTTAACTGTTTGTTGCGGTCAACAAAAACATTTTAAAAGAAAAATTTTGCTACATAGCAGATGAGTGGTCTTTTACCTTCAATATTAAAGCGGGACGACGACGACGAGACTGAGCGAGTGAACATGTGGACGAAGACGACAACGAAATTCTGCCTGTGTCGTTGTTGTTGTTGTTGTTAGCCTATCTTTTGATAGGCTAACAACAACAACAACAACTACGACTGTGTTCTGAGTGCCGCTCGTAGCTGTTCCTTCGCTGGTGTACTTAGCTGTAAATATATTCTTTCCCGCAACTTGCTATATTCTTTCCTTTCGACACACTGATGTCGGCTTCTTCAGTCGCCACCACTCCTTATGCCCAGGACGCCATCACCCAGGCCTCGCTGGCGCGCCAAATAGCCCATAGTCGGCTCCGTGCCTCACAAGTTTCCCAGAAGTCCGCCTACGACCGCTATCATCGGGTGGTCGAATATGAACCCGGATCACTCGTCCTTCTCTGGACGCCGTCACGCAGCGTTGGTCTCTCCGAGAACCTCCTTTCTCACTACCGGGGCCCTTACCTTGTGGTGCGCTGTGTCACCGACGTGAATTATGAAATTGCACCCCTTGCGTGCTCGCCATCGTCCTCCGGCCCCTCCACCGACGTCGTCCATGTCTCCCGCCTAAAACCTTATGACGACGTTCATACGTCGCCATTCTAACGCCGAGACGGCGTCTCACCAGCCGGGGGTCATGAAGCAGGAAGACGACGACGAGACTGATCGAGTGAACGGGTGGACGAAGACGAAGACGACAACGAAATTCTGACTGTGTTCTGAGTGATGCTCGTAGCTGTTCCTTCGCTGGTGTACATAGCTGTAAATATATTCTTTCCAGCAACAATATTTTTATAAGATTACTTCACAATTCTCCAATTTTCAAAATTTTGTCAGGGACTCTTGGACATTCCTGCTGCCCAAACAAGATGCTTGTGATGGATGAGTTTGATCTCGGGAATAGCAGGCGGTGGCTGAAATCGGATGCTGTGCCTACGTTCATAGGCGTGTCCAGGGCTCGTCTTCGGAAGGGTAAGAATAACTGCAGCCCCCCTCCACCCCTCCAACCCACTTCCATCGAGGCCGCTATGGTCAAAAGTCAACTTAAGCATGAAGAATGGTTTATTGCAATGTGATGGAATTGCAATACATACAAAATAATATTTACCAGCAGTTTTTGCTTTTTTTTGTAACATCTTCAGAGGAAGACAGTCGTCGCAGAAGAATCAGTGTGACAGCGCGCTTCCGAAGGTCCGTCATAAACATACGAGACAACATCTTTGTTTTCCTAACAGCTAAAAAACAATCTGAAAATATTGCCTCGGCGTGACCCGGCCCTTGAATTTAATGCAATCCACAACCAGAGCAAAGGCATAACTGTACACTCATATCGACATAATTTTCATAAGGCATCCACTATGTGGACACATAGAACGCAAACGAAACGCAAACGCAACGTCAAATGCAACACTTACAAGCTCGATAATATACAACAAACTAACAATGCGAAAAACGTCCTGGAACCAGAGTTTTTAATTATTTGAAAACAATCACAAAGATGTGCTAATTTCTCTTCCAGATCATCCAATATACAGTTGAGAGCACAAGAATACGACAAAAGTTGTCAGCGCAGTTCTGTAAGTTGTTTACCTTTTCGAGTTCCTTTCTTCTATTGACTGAAACCAGATGTCTGTGCGAATTTCAGGCAAAATAATTAAGGATTGACTCACAACTGGTTGATAACACAAAATCGTGCTAAACAAAAAGTAGAACCAGCCAGAGAAGCCGGTTATGGCTCATGTAGTTGACCTTACTTTTGTCTTAAGGACGGCGAGCTTTGAAGACATCCGCTCGCATGGACAGCTAGTGATAAGGACTACTGAGCATCCTTTAAAAACTTTAAAAACTCCTCATAAACTGATGATCCGAATGCTTTTCCCTGCAGCCCGGAAAATATGTTTCAAATTATTTCGGACATAAATACACGATGTGAAACACGCCCACGAGGTAAGGCAAAAGGAGACTCCTGTGCCTCCTGACGAGGCCTTAACCCCGGACGTACACTCCTGACGGCTGGCAAAGAATGAGTAAAATTATGTTGGACACAATGAAAATTTCAAAGCTAACTACACAGGTATGCGCACAAGAATGAACATATATGAAGTCAATGGAACATAATTATTTGTGAAGAATTTTATACAGTTTCTAACAGTGTTCGTAACAATCAATGCTGATGTATTTCAAAAAACAACAATACATATATTTCAATCACGCCATTTAAACCACAGAGGAAATTAAAAAAAACTTCAATGATACATCAGGAGAAATCTATTATACGTTCGAAGGAAGGAGAAGTAGCTTCACTTTTTTTAAAAAAGAAGCATAGTTACGCTTCCTTTGGCGAGTGTAAATAAGTATGGGTATGCATTACACAGCGCAATTATTTGATTATGTATAATTTTAGCACCATAGTTTGTTCTTGGTTTTAACCCAGTCAATGAAAGAATGCGTAAGTTGTAAGCTAAATCTCTGTTTAAATATGTTTTCGAAAAGGCCGCATCATCATGTTTGATTTCTGGGAAAATCAATGTGGCTAAGCAAACGTTATAGATCTGTGGAAATGGTAAAATGTTCGACTGATCGCACAGGGAGTTTGTTGATGAGGATTAATTAGATGATATCATTTTTTAGGCTCTTTTTTGTAACAAAGAATGACGCTCAGAGTCCAGCCACTGATTCCAGCTGCCAAGCTTTGCTTGCTGTGGGCTGACCTGCGATTTCAAGAAACGGAGTTCAGCCCGCAAAGTGTCAGGCTCTACGTCAAAATAATTCATCCTTGACAACATTAAATTCTTCACCAGTTGTGGTTATGTGCAAAGTGTTCATAACGGCGGATATAAAACAACAGTTTCCCGCATGAATGTGGCCTCGATTGCTTCACCAAAAGCGGCGTGTGTGGCCTATCTTTGCGGCATTGCAAAACACCTTTGTGAGGACACTCTCGTCCAGCGTCAATTCTTTTAGTGCTTGCTGGAGTGCTTTTACTTCCTGGAATGCAGCAAGATTGATTTTCGGACCTGCAGCGTACAGCTAACTTTGAGGACCATCTGCAGCACAGGGTGGGCCATTTCCTCATAGAATAAAAACCGGAATCTTGCCAGCTGCGCACGAAGTCATTTTGCTTTTGCTGGCGCGCTTCGAAATGCTGAGTGCTGTCCATGATCTCCTGTGCATTGGCTACCAATGCAATAGAGTTATCCCGCGCTGTTTCGATGACTTCTGCTCGACAAGCGTATCCGGTTGTGTACACTTTCCGTCTATTTAGCCTTCTGCCAACCACCGAAGATGCCCGTTCAAAAATTGCGTGACGCACTAGGCTAGGCTCTATAATGTTGAATGCAAGCAGAATGCTGCTGAAGGAGTCAAAAGGATTATTGTTCTCGCCCCTTCACAAGCAGGAGTCAACGAGAGCCAGATTGAGAGAGTGTGCTAAGCAATGGACAAAGAATTTACTGTCGTGTTTCTCCTTGCATTTTTACACACCTAAGATGTGCCCTGATGTGGCTGCAGCGATATCAAACTTAAACGAGCTCACTTAGGCCCAGGGGATTTTGAGGGTACCAAGAACTGGCTCCAGTGCCAAGGATATTCAGCTGTTGCTGACACTTAAAAGTCGCTCAAACGCAGTGAACACTTCTACGGGCCAATTTATATTGTTACCAAAGTACCTAATGACTGCAGAGAGCAGGTACTGGTGTCCACAGCCGCTAGCCTTATCGCATATGAGGGACACAGATTCGCCTTTCAGGCACTGACTATTTGAATGCATCATCACTGTATATAAGGTCTCCATGAGGTAGTTCAGCGCTGTATTGCTGGAGTAGAAAGGTAATTTTTAAACAGCATTTAAGTGAGTTTGGAAGCCAGGGTCATATTTCTTCAGAAGATTAACGACCTCTAAGAAGAGACTTTTTTGTGGTCCGCTCTTTTTCCTTATGGACTCTAAAGGGCATGCCTTCCGTCGCCATTAGGATTACAATGTCCACATTATGCTGTAGTACTTCTCGGATCTTTTTCTGCTTTTCTTCTGTCAAAGAGACATGCTGTTCACAATCCTTGTAGAGCAATAAAGCTGCAGATTTAGATGTTCTGAAGGAGCTCCGGAACATGATGCTACTTAACTGAGCTCAGGTCTTTTCGTGCTGACTAAACTTTTTAGAGAAATTTTTCTATGTGCAGAAGCCCTCGGAGAAGAATGATTGATCCGAATGACAATCTGACGCTTCATTTTACTGTGGAGAAGCGCGACATTAGATGCAAAACGCAGTATATTTTTCTGCACTATATTCAAGCTAGTTAAACTCCTCGTACCATGGTGTGCAAAATTTTCGGATTTCGTTTGTTCTCTCTTTTTACGCGTAGAAATCTAAACGAGGCAGAATGGAAGCCGTCATAAACCTAGAGTGTCTGCCATCGTGAAATTCATCAGAAGGCAACGGCCGCGAAGGGTCATCATTTGGTACGCAGCACAAAGTCTTGGTTGGTAAGCGCTGGTGTTCTCCGTGACTGAGTTCAGCAGGGCAATGGTCCTCTTGACAGCAAGGTGCTTCCTCAAATGGGCTGCCCTCGAGGTGCTAAGTTCAAGCCACCTGGTAAGCAGGGTAAATGCCAGTCTTAGATTTATGACGCGCTGAAAGAACTTTGGTCCAGAGCTCGCGCTGCTTATGTTTATAAATTAGACTCAAATATTACTTTTGTAAATTGAAATGCATTCATATGCCTGAAGCGAGGAATCAGGCTCGTAGAATGTCCCGTTGCGCTTTTTTTCGCCGAGCTTATATCTGCGGGTGTGCCGAAACTCTTCTCCAGAAGGCTTTGAGGTTATATATTACATATTTACTGCCCAGCCAAGATTACAGGAGTTCCTACATAACGCACAATCAGCCAGTTGAACACTGTTCGTATTCATCTGATCCCTGGCTGCGGCATATAGCATTGTTGAGGCAGAGATTTACCACTGCGGCAAGTCTTCCGTTCGGAGCCGAAGTGGGAACGGAATTTCAAGCCATCTCTCAACAGGAGAACATGAGTGACCTCACCCATCCTGCAGGATGTCGGAAACCGAATATCTTGCCATTTGATGGCGCCATGACCGGCGCCTTGGCCCTGCCGCGGCAGTCTTTGTCACCGCGTTGCCGCATCGTTGCGAAGAATTTTGCTTAAGCTCCAGTTAACCGATATCAACAATACCACAAAAGGTGGAGATCGGAGATGTGCCCACTTTTAGGGGTTGCCGCCGCGTCCTCGCGTCTAGTTGACGGCATCAGCTGACAGGATCCGCGTATTCTGGCCGGCATTGCGAGTAGCACGATGACAACAGAACCGGATGAAACATTCCACAAAGGACTGTCCCGTTAAGAATCGAATTTGATATCAGTTAGAAAGAACGCCTACAAGAAAAAAGAAAAAAATACTTCACAAGCTACAGGGTTTTATCATCAGATGTGACTGCGAGTGAGTTGCACTTTGCCTTTTTTAGTCCCTCGTTTAGATAACTGCCGAGTCCGTGACCGTATATCTTGGATATAAGAGAGGGGAAGATTCCCGGGGAGCGATCGACATTCCACCGTATCAGCTGAATGTGCCATGACTCAAGTAAGAGCCTTCTGCGCGGGTGTGGCTCTATGTCCAGCACAAGGGTTACATCGAAGTCACATTTGTGGTAATATGTCCGCAGTGTTATGCCACTGCGCTTCGGTCCCTGTTCATTTCCTTGACATATGCTTTAGCTGCTTCATTTTTTGGGAGCAATTTCTAAGTTTTGCTATTATTCGACGCCAGCACTTCCAGAAGCGGATCTCGTATACCGCGCCTTAGAACCCTCGTTCACAGAATGCGTTTTCTCTTCCTACTCTTCCAACAGAAGAGATTAGCCCGAGGGAAGATGATCCAGTCGACATCCATTGTATTCTGTTTAGAAAAGGAATGAGGGTGATGCCGTTTAATCTGCGTGAACCTGAAGGCCCAACCGCTAACACCATTTTTCGAAATGCAATGGTTATTCTCGTGCACCAAGTTACCGGTCTCGATCTCCACTTGGCGTTCAAACTCTTGCTCTTAATAATAAAACGAGATTGCGAGTATTGTGCATAAACTAGTGGATAGTTCTGTAGATAGGATGGCTGCTAAACTGCCTAAATGCCGAGCGGGAGCAAAGGAAAACAAGTAGAGATAAATAGATTAGAACGGGTTTTCTTAGAGTTATTTAAACCCGACTTTCTTAAATTAGTGAAAAAGGCGAACCGTAGTTAAAATAATTTAGTCTAATTGAGGCTGCTGAGTAGCTGTCCAATCAAGAGAGGGTATGTGTACTAGCAGTAACGTTCGGTTGCCATCGTAATCACAGAAAAGTTTTACATTTATAGGGGTTTAACGTACCAAAGCGACTCAGGCTATGGGGGACGGTGTAGTGAAGGGCTCCGGAAATTTCAACCACCTGAGGTTCTTTAGCGTGCACTGACATCGCAAAGTACACGCAGAGTAGCTATTTGACTAAATGTGCCACTTGCATCAAGATGTCATAGTGTAAAAATGTCTTCAAAATTCTAGCCGATATCTATCCTGCGGCAGCTCTCATGGCGGCGCGCATACCAGTTCTGATGAGGGTAATCCAGACAACTGGGTTGTAACACTGTAACTGGCATCGGTTTATGTCCATCGTCTCGCGGTAAAAGTAGAACATTGGAAACAGCCGGTGGGGGCAGTTACAAGCGAAACTGGGAAGCAGATTGTGCACTGCAGCGATCTGTCGATAGGTCAACACTTCGTTTCTTAGCGGCGGCTGGCATTCGCCGCCTATGCAGCAGTAAGGGAAAATCAAAATTTAATAAATGGACACGTTATACTATTATATAATCCGAAATTGAAAAGAGGCTTTGCCCTTCGCAGTCGTGTCGATGCGCAACGCCCTGGGTTCGCTCAGCACCGCCACCCTTAGGCCACTGTCGTTACGGCCCACCGTAGGCAAATGGGGAATCAGGGAGTCCTGTTGGTAGTAAGGTGCTACCTCAAGTGGGCGGTCCTCTAGGAGGTGATTTCTGGCTACTCGGTCAGCTGGGTCAATGTAAGAGAAGATTCATGACGCACTGAAAGAACTTTTGTCCTTAGTTCGCGCTGCTTATGTTTATAAATTGTTCTTACATACTATATTTTGTAATTTCAATTCCAAGTTTGAAAACTTAAAAGCGTACCTGAAGCCAGTAGCCCGAAAATTAGACTGTCCCGTTGCACTTTTTTTCAACCATCAAACTTCGGCGGATGTGGCCAAATCCTCCTCAAGAAGCATTGATCAGTGCCATGGGATCTCTTCTATCACAGATTTATTTCACATATTTACCGCGCAAAGAGCACTACAGAAGTTTGTCAATAACACGCAATCAGCGTGTTCAGTACCGTTTGTATTCACCAGATCCCTGGCGGGCATATAACACTGTTGAGGCGGAGATTAACCACTGCGGGCCAGTCTTCCATTCGGAGCCATCTCTCAGCAAGGGAAGATCACTGAAATCGTCCTCTCCCACAGGATGTTGTAAATCGAAGATCTTTGCCATGAGAAAAAGCCACACCCATCGCCGCGGCCCCGCCGCGGCAGTGTTTGCCAAAGCGTTGCCGCATCGTTGCGAAGAATTTTTCTTAAGCTGTAGTTGGTCTATCTGAAAACCACCAGAAAATGTGGTGATCGGAGATTCCCCCACTTTCAGGGGTTGGCGCCGCATCGGCGCGTCTGGTTGACCGCGTCATTTACAGCTCACGGGCCCCGCGTGTTTTGAACGTGGGTACCGCGAACAGTCTTATCACATCAAATTCAAAAGAGAACATTCGAGAACTGTCTGCCTTGTTCAAAAACGAGTTTAATATCACTTAAAAAACATCAACCAAACTGACAAAAAATTCGATATTTTAAATCCTACTCGGTTTCTTCATCATGCGAGATCACTGGCAAGTTGCAGTTTGCCATTCTTTCACCCCTCGTTTAGTTAACGACAGAGTCATTGACCGTAGATAACAGACTTAAGAGGCTGGAAAGATTCCTGGGGTGCGATTAACATTCCACCGTGCAACTGAATATGCCATGACTCAGGTAAGCGCCTCTTGCGCGGGTGCGGCTCGGTGCAAAGCACAATGCTTCCATTAGAGTCACATTTTTGGTCGCATGTCCGCAGCGTTAGGCCACTGCGCTTCAATCCGCGTTCATATATTAGATATACGCTTGTGTTGCTGCCTACTTTCAAGAATTCTTTGGTCTTGACAATACTCAATGTCGCGTACTTTTAACAGAGGTTCCTGTATACCGCGCCTTAAAACCCTCGTTCACAAAAAGCATTTCCACTTCCTGTTCTGCCATCAGAAGTGGTTGACGGGATAGAAGATGAGCAAGTCATTCTTCATTGCATCTATTTTGAAAGAGAAACCGGGTGATTCTGCTCAATCTGCGCGCACATGAAGCCACAGCAGTCAGCCACCAGCAGTCGAAATCCAGTGTAATAAACAAACGGGCAAACAGGTGCATTCTCTTACACCATTGTGCCAGTCTCGACTTGCTGCTGGCGTTCAAGCTCCTGCAATGAACATAAAAGGCGAGAGGGCCAGTATTCTGAATAAGCTAGTGACCAGTGCTGCTGAGGGACTGGTACTAAGGCGCCTTGCAGTCATTGGGAAGCTTAGATTAATTGGAAAGTTTTTTGGGCAACTCTACTATGTCCTTTCAACAACTTCCCTCTCATACAGGTAAAAAGACATCTGCCCCCTCTTTTGCGAACAAGACTGCAAAGTGCTGCCTGTTAGCGGGCTTTTATAATGGCTCCTAACTAAGTTCGTCTGCAATAGACTACAACCTACCCGACAATACGAGTGCCGACAGTGCTGTCAGTGCAATTTACCAGATGGCGCCTGCAGTGCGCTGAGAAGAAAAACAAGCTTCGCCATGGATGCTGAAAGCGAAATCATGCTATGACGCGCTTCTCACGACGGCCTGCATTTGGTCCCCGGATTACCGGGGTCAGAGGGGCAAGTATTTTTCCTAGAATGCAATATCGAGTGTCCTTGGCCACCGGTAATGTCAAGAGAGAGAAAGATGATCTGAAAGGTTGGGATGCTAACTAGGTGACTCCCAGTAAGGTACCCTACACGTGGGAAGGGAAACGGAGGGTGAGATAGAAAGAGGATAGAAGAAACAGAGGGAGCATTTGTCACTGTGTCCCTATAGGGCGTCACGAAAATGGTACACAATGTACACATTGAAAGTTTATAACCTGGAACTCAATCCTGAGTCCTTCAAAAACCTGCAAAGGGCCTTACAGGAGTCCTCTGCGATGAAGATTTAGTCTTAGGACCTAGAATTTTGGCTTCTCTAACGGGTTGAGGATCTAAGCGTCGAAGCGTTGTGCCCAGGAGGACACATTCATGCACGAACTGGAGGCACTTACAAAGGAGGTGCTCAATTGTCTGGTCGCACCCGTAGTTCTCACACACAGGAAATTCTGCTGCTCCGATTAAGTAGGGGTAAGCATTTGTAAATGCCACTCGCAGCCGCAGGCGACACAAGAGAGTAGCAACGGAATGGGAGAGGCCGGACGGAGTATTGTGCTCAAGTAAGGCGTCGAGATGGTGCAAAAGGCATGTCGAGTAATCAGGGGTAGACCATGAGGCTTTCATTTCGTTTAGGCCAAGCACTCGCAGATGCCTTGCTGCATCGACTCTTGTCAGTGGCGTCCGGACAATGTTGATTCTGCCGCTTGCTGATGGAGGTGCAGCGTCAGATGCGTCGTTACCGGCGATGCCACTGTGTCCTGGTGGCTACTGGAAGATGATGTCAAGAAATTCTTCCAGTGGCTTGGGTTGAAGATGTTTTATCTCCGCTGTGAGTTGCTCGTGATCGCCATGGTGTTGAGGAGAATTGATACATTATAGGGAAGCTTTTGATTCGCCGAATACTGTACAAAACTGCAAGAAGAGCCAGTTCTGATCCTGTGTTGGTTGTCCGATGCAAAATTAGCTTCTTAATACTTGCCTGTTCTGCAGACAGGACCACAGAGCAAGCTGAGCTAGTAGTTGAGACAATTCCATCTATACATGAATGGGGGCGGTCACTATAGTATTTAGTGTGTTGTCCTTTTATGGGCCGATGTCGTTTATTTCGATTTATTCGCTATGCTCCTAATGGCAAGACAAACTGATCTCCGGCAGACACATCACAGCGCAGTGGAAGGCCGTGCGCCCGGGGACAACTGTCAAGGGATAGAGGACTGGTTGGCTGCTATTACATCTAGTCTCCACCGCTACTGAAACACGCTGATGCTGGTGTTCTCAAAAAGCCTGCAAGGCCGTAAACATGCACATAAACAATGACGGGACAGGTCAGACACTGTAAAAGTATAGGGCATTAGGGAGGAGGGGGGGGGGGGGGAACAGCAGCCGCTCCCCTCCTTGACACTCGATGTGTGCATGCCTATTTGTTCGTTGTTCCCTTACGCGATGCCTGCTAAACCGCGATATGGCGAGGAGCAGCAATGAAGGGGAAGCGAGCAGAACTAAAAAGATAAGATTGCGAGTTCTGTTGGTTAATTTAACCCGACTTAATATATTTACTGAAGGAAGTGAACTGTAACCAGAAGAACTAAGGCTAATTGAGGCTGCTGAGTCACTCTCTACGTAAGAGAAGGAATGTGCACTAAGTTGCGTTCGGTTTCCTTCATATTGGCAGCATCGTTGTTTTACGAGATAGGGCACTTGCATCAAGGCGTCATATGGGAGAAATGCCAAAATTCTATCGAACATGCTTCCTGCGACAGAATTTGAGCTCTCATGGCGGGGCGCAACCTGTTCTCATTAGGGTGATCCAGGTAATTGGATTGCAAACCAGTAACTGGCGTCGGTTTATGTCCATCGTCTCGCGGTCAGAGTACGTTGGAAACAGCCGGTGGGGACAATTACAAGTGATCCGGGGCAATCGATTTTGCACAGTGGCGATCTGTCGACAGGTCTTCATTTCACCTCTTAGCGCCGGCTGGCAATCGCCGCATATGCAGCAGTAAGGGTAAAATAGGATTTATAAAATCTTTACGTTGTACCGTACTATAAGCCAGAAATTGATGTGAGGGCTTCCCCTCAGAGTCGGTCGATGCGCAAGCGCTGTGTTCGCTCAGCGCCGCCACGGTGGGGCCTCTGTTGTCGCGGCGGATTGTCGGCAAATAGGAAATCGCTTGCATTAACCTATTCCCGAATCTTCGCCATCAGATCTTCATAAAATTCTGGAAAAATCACTGATTTTTGAATTCTGCCTTCCACATTGTGCTTTTCGCGCAGCGCGGTGGGACGATTCGCATTCTAGCCTGTATCTTCATTAGTGACGTCACGCGAAGCAGCTCTCTAGGCCTCGCGCTGGAGTTTTCATTTCGACTGTAGTCTTTTGCTTGTTCAAAATCATTGTTTGCGCACTGCAAACAATGAGGTGGTGTACTGTGATGGAACGCCTTAAGGAATACAAGTTAACGTCGAACTCAGTACAGACAAAAAATTGATGGAATTACCCTTTAGAGTCTGAAGAAGCATTATTTTCCATCAGTAACGTTATTGTAGGTATAGTATGCCTCGTTGCTATCTGTGAGAGTATAGTTCTTCGCTCACGAGGCACGAAGAATACGAGGTAGAGGACGAAGAGGAACAGCGCGAGATTTTCGTTCTATTCCGGTTTGCACTACCAGCCGTCGAAGGATTCGTAGAGGAACAATGACGATGCACTTTCTCTGCAGGAAACATGGTTACCCCAGCTTTGATCTCCCGAGGAGTGTCGACTGTACCCTGGCTCAAGTTTTTGGCACCACGGACACGCGCTTTCTCTCTTGCGTCGGTGTTAAACTACCACCATCGGATCAGCAGTGGCCGCCTGAGGCGAAAGAAGAGCGCAAACCCTGGCCCTGGTACGTGTTCTTATTGGCGGCAGCGGATCTTCGACTTCTCCAAGCCCACCGTCGCCTTGGTTCGGCACTGCCGGCAGGCGTTCTCGGGACTTTGCTGAAGCGACTGCCTTCACCACCGCTCTCCAGGCTGAGGGCAGCCGATGCCTCGGCGACTTCCCAAACGGAGGAGCTTCCTGCCTGGAAGACCTGTCAGCCGGGTTCCCAGCGCCCAACAGGGTGATTGATTTCCTCGCCTATTTCTGCTCAAGTCCAGGGATGATAGGTAATTCTCGGGAAATGCGCATTTTCCTTCTCGACTGTGGTTAATGTTCGTGACCGCGCAGAGTACTACCCTACAGCCAGGTTTTGGAAGCATGGCCTGCAAAGCGGGTTACTAGCGCCGGGAAAGAATTGAAGGGCAATCCTTGGAGGAGCTGATTTTGTTGCTTCCTGCAATTGCTGAGGACATTTGGCCCCCATATATTAGGCGTTTCATAATTTTTGCGCGGAAAATTTCTCGCTCATCGACCAGATCGTCGCACTTCCTTCCATTAAGAGCGAAAGTTTATTTTAATGAAGGAATATTCGGAAAGATCCGCGGGCGCGAACATGATGCTGGCATGCCAGTCTGCGCTGGGAAAGGGGGAGGAAAGAAGATGGAGACGAAATGCTGATGAGCGAAAATGTCTGTGTGGTAGCGATGATGATGAAAAAAATTAAAATATTTTTGACCATATTGCCTCATTCTATTTCAAGCATTTTAATAGATGGCTGACATTTTAGCTTGTAACCCATTTTGCTGTCAGGTAAATTTTTCACGTGCCATTGATGACAGGGTCTTACGTGGGGCACGCAAACTTGGAGTGCCCTCTTGCAAAGGCACGGATTAGAATATGCTTGGAAACCCCCCAGAGTTCTGTGAACCGCAGAAAGAAGCAATCAACCAGAGTACACGTGTATGATACAAGTCGAACGATGAAGGAGAATTGTTCATGCTTCGTACACCACGACAACTGTAAGATTTTATTTTAAGAAGATGAATATGTTGGAGGGTGTTCTCTGTGGCTCGGTGGTGTATGGGGTAACTACACGCGGCTTGGCGTCTCTAACGTTGAGTGCGTTCCAGACAATTTCGCTACTGGCTTAATTGTGATAGGTGCAGGGGACAAGGTACTAATTAAATTAGTCATGAGCGCCTCAGTACCTGAGTCGTAGATACGTTTCTAAGACGTATGTGCATTCTAAAGACGCGCTATCTGCTGAACCATCGCTGTACTTTGCGTTTTGGGGTTTCAGTGGTTGCCACATGATGGCGCTACGACTGCTCGCCGTGCACCAAGGAAATTAACCGCAAACGTACTTCGCTACTCGTTTAATGGGATTATCTGGAATATACATACTGATTATTAAATTCATTCACGCTTCAGTACATATTATGAAGATTCGTATCTTAGACATCTGTGTCTTCAATAGACGCGCCTTCTCATCCAAAAGGCGCGCAGTCGTGTCGGTGTGGAGACGTCCCCAAGTCGCATTTCCGAGCCCTGGGTTCAATTCTTAACTAGAGCTCAATTTTCTTCAGTTCCTTTATTAGTTGAGGCCGCTTCACCTTGATATCTCTGCCGTAGCATTTGTTATCAACTCAAATCAAATCAAATCTTTATTTTCTCTCTCAAGGAGAAAGAGGGGGTGGCGGGTAAAAGCCGCATGATTGCGGCTTGACGAAGCCCGGCCCCCTCATGTACAATTCGGCAGTTGTTTTAAAAAAACACATTTAGCTTCAAGAAGTTACTTAGAAACAGATTTCGTTAAATACACTTCAGCTTAAACAAAATGCCTATAAAAGAACCTTTCAACACCATTCAGAAAAAGAATCTGCAGCAGTACAGAACACTTCATGGCAGTCAAAAACACAGGATACAATAAAAATAAGCAACAAGTAGCATACATCAAGAACATGAAAAGTACAAACACAAGCATACAAAATTTATCAGGCGTTAGCTGCAAGAAAATGTGCATAAACTGCTCGTTTATGCACCTATCCATCAGGCCCGTCCTCAAGTATGGATGTGGCTTGCTTAATTCACATACTAAACTTACATGACAAACTTTTAATAATTGAAAGAACACTCGCGAAATCAATTCGTTTGAAATTTTCGCTGCTGGAAACGTCATTTGAGCTAACTAAATCTCACTGCGTCCATCCCTTTTAGGGAAGCAGAAAATATTCCTTAAGAATATGTTTCCTTGTCAATAAATTACAAATCATGGCTTGATATCGCACCCTTTGTATTTTTTTTGCTCTATGCTTCAGGCATCACCATTATCCTGGAACACTAACCGCGTAATTTGCTCGCTCGAACTGACACATTTAAAATATCCTTCCTACCGTGTGCCGTAAGAGACTGATATGCGCTGAAAAATTGGCGTAAGCGCACGCTGAAGCTGCATGCTCCTATTAGCTGTTCATTTTTACGCATTGCCCTAATCAGTATTACGTACTTGTGTATTTTTCTGCTTGTATCTGTAATACGACCTGCAGTATGAATTAAAATAGGTAAAATAAATGTTCCACCGGCAAGGTCCGTGCCACTTGAGGCAATTTGTTTTTTCTTCGTCTCGAAAGTCCACATGCTCTGGCTTTCGGCGAGAGCGCTTCCCGACCGTTGGGCGAGCAGTTTGGAGCAGTTGGCTCCGATTTCACCTGAATACCCTGTACGAAGCGCGCTCATTCGGGCGGATGTTCGCTCTTTTCTGTAAAGCAGACGAATAAATGCGAAGTGGCAGCGAGAGCGTCAGCAATGTCCAGCAACACGAATGCATTCACTTTTTTTTTCATTCAGAGCAAGTAAAACACCAACCCCTTGCCTTTCATATCGGTCACATCGAAAGATGTTGAAAATCTTTTCACCAACAAATACGTACTTCACTGTCTGACAGTTTAACAGACCACGACGTCTCTGTTAACGCAATAAAATCAGCACTACAGTCATTTATCACAGCACTAAATTCATCTCTTTTGGGCAGAAGACTTTGTATGTTGGTAAGACCCACACTCAGACCAATGTTCTCAATTGCAGAACCACCACCCTGGCTAGTCGCTACGTTCCAGTACCGCGTAGAGTACGACCAGAGCGAATGGAGCGCGGAGACTCAATGTGCTCATCGTTTAGAACAGGTCCATTTTGAAACACTACGCCAGTTTCCGCATTATAATCACAGCATTTGCCATTGGCAATTAGTTTCTTGTGCCTTAAATTGAGTTTCAAATCAAACTCCTTCGCATAGTCAATTAGTCGCTTTCTCCCCTTACGTGTCGCCACAGAAAAATCTTCACTCATAGATACTTCTTTTTCCTTCAGCAACGATTCCTTTGAGTGCACTCGCACGTTGGTTTTATGTACGGCGAATTTTACTATCACGGGCCTGGTTTTGTTCTCGTCGATTCTGCCAGTTGTCTGCGCACGAGCAGTGCAGTCACTAGTTAAGGAGAGTTTTAATGTGTCTGCGATAAGGTTGAGAACTTTTTCTTCACATTGTTTGTTATTGTCAGTAGAACTATCATCATATCCATAAGAAATATGATAAGCTTGTAACGCCATGAGCGGTCCTCGCTATCATCTAAACGAGCACGCAAAGCATGTGTTTCCTTTTGTGAAAGTTAGACTGTTTTACGTGTGTCGCAGAGATCACCCTGCAGGTTTTCAAAACCAGTCACTACATATTCCACAGCTTCGAGACGCTTCTTAATGTCGGCAATATCGCGTATTGCCACCTGTTGCAATCTCATTAACTCGAATATGTCGTTACACATAGTAGCCTCTGCTGCTTCTATGCGAATGGACCTTCGACGTATGTCATCCGGGATTTCGGAAATATCATGGAGCTACGTATTAGCCGGACCGGGGTTGCTCTCTACATCGCCACATATCAATAAAAGGAGAACACTGAAGGGTTTCAGCACTGCTTTTGAGCGCGGAAGCACAACTATACACCGGTCATCAGATTTAAAGCATTCATAAGGAAGTTGAGTGGCCTGCTCAAAGAACAGAGACCAGCGTGAGGCCATTGCAGCTGCGGTGCTTCCACGCCCACTGACAACGGTACTCGAGATGCTCGATTCTGTTGCCGATGTCAGCGCCGCACTCGACGATGTCGATGTCCCGTCGGATGTCTTGTTTGCAGCAAAGTTGCCAAGCGCCACCACTTCATTCAAACAGACGACGCAACTGGGTAACTAAGAATTGAAGGTTAACGCGTCAGGACTCTTGGAAAATAGATCCTAGGACAAGTCTGCGACGTGGCCCCCGTAGGCCAGCGTCGATGCAGGGCCGTACTTGTAGGGGTTCAGGAAGGCGCCAAGAAATTGCACAGAGACCATGCAGCGTGAGGCCATTGTTGCTGCGGTGTTTGCGGTGCGGTGCACGAGAGGTTGGTCACCCAATGAGCGCTACGGGCTGTTGCTGCTGTGCCGCCTGTCTGCCAGAACATTTTCCACGCTAATGCATGCAGCCCAAATCAATCTCTCAGCACCGCCATGTACCTCAATCCGCGATTACAGCGTCCACTGGAAAAGAGAGCCAGTTATGCGCCCTTCCTTTCCTCAAAAACTTCGGCCTCTAGAACGTTGTCAACGCCAATCAACACAGCAAACGCCGACAACTTTGGCTTTGTATATCTTGGATTAGCTCAGCTAATACACATCCATTTTTTACCATATAAGCGGCACGGGCGGAGCCGCACAGTTTTTACCGCATAAGTGGGACTCGTTTTAATTTTTCGGTGCCCCTGTAATTAATGGAGAGAGTGATTAGAGTGCATTTTTCGGCCAGTTGTCACCAGTGGACTCCGTTTGGCTCACCTCAACTAACGACAGCTTGTTAGCAGCAGAGAGTTTGATGCGACCGGTTCCGTAGCAAAGTAAGAAACTGACATAACACAGGATGTGGATCAAACCGTGAGGCTGTAGTAACATAAACGTATTACTCCACTGACTCAGTGCAGAGCACGTAAAAGCACCACCCCTACGCAGGACGAAGGAAACTTGGAAAGCGGAAATTTTCGTGCCTATAGGCTCAGATCGAAAAATTTTGAAGTTTCCGTTGGCTTTCATAAAAACATTTCCTAGAATAATCACAGGATGCAAATGCTTGAACTATTTTGAAACTTTACCCTTGGTGTTACTAGTTCGCAAACTGCCGCTGCGTAACTGTTTGAAAGTAAGTGGACTAAGCAAAGCATAAAATTCAATTTTACTCAGGTAGCCTCTAATTCCAAATACACGGCTTTTCAATAACAATAGATTTTCCGCAATAAAAGAGCCAAAAATACCACCTTGACCCTCAAGCCGAGACCAGCAAACGTACAATACTGCGAGGTTAAAAACGTATGCGACCTGCGTAGAAAAGTAAGTGTATATGGTGAGATACACAGTTTAGGGTATTTGGGTATAATCACTATAAAGTTCGTTCACTGGAGGCCGCGTTTAATTATTTCCGACGTCTTATAGCCGCAACTTCTTGAGCAAAATGGCTGTGGCTATAAGAAAGAATGTTATGAAATGTGGCAGTACATTTATATCTGCAGTAAACTACTGCTGATGGTCCATCATATTTCTCCAATCATCAGCTGCGACAGCTACTTGTAAGTCACAGGACACAGGCTGCGCTTGTCATGTGTCATGTGTTTGTCATGTGAGGGTCATGTGTTTGTGCACGGCTGCCGTGGTGGCTGCAGCTCTACGAAGATGAAACAAACCGCCACAAGGTAGGTATGAAGTTGTAGCGCTAATTCCATATTGGTCCATGCGTGTACAACATGGTGGCGAAGCCAGAGACGTCAATGAAGGACGAGGCAAACTAAACAATGACCTCATTAGTAAAACAAAAATCCGCTGACGTCGTGTTCATCTGTTTTTTTAGCTTAAGGTTCCTTGAGACATGCGAGAAAAAGGCGAAGAGTACAAGACCAGTGCAGACTAGACACAACATTTTTCGGTTGTCAGTTCTCGTTGTGTCTATTTTCTTAAACCCTCGCTTAGTGTGTCACTCTTAATCGCAGAGTGTTGAGTTTCGCATATGTTCCGATTTCGGCTTATCGCAACTTATTGAGCTGCCTACACGTGTTACTCCCACTGCGTCATTCCTACTTGATCTCGTCCTAACATGATCACCAGACATCGTGTCCTCTATCATTCATTTGCCTGGTTTAAGCGATCACATGATAATCAAATTCCACCTCTCTCTACCGCTATCACGTTCACATAAGCGGTTAAAATTCATCAGAGATTACAGCAAGGCTGACTTCCTGGCTATTAATAATAATTTGTCTTTATTTTTAGATGAATTTTTGAGTACCTGATGGGAATACATTACCATCAAAAATTTATATGAAAACAGTACTGCACCCCAGTACACCAGGCGTCTTAATCGGCTTTACAATAAGAAAAAAAGACTTTTTCGTACATATCGCTTCACCCACTCTGCTTTCAGGTGGTCTTCGTATAAAGCCGCTGCAGTCGCTTAGTCAGAGGTCTTAAAATGAGCCAAATTTACCTTTTTTAATCAGACTCTCGAAAAGTGCTAAACATTAACCCGAAGCAGCTTTGGAACACAGTGAAAGGCAAACGAAATACCACCATACAACTATTTACCCAGGAAGGGGATCCGGTTCCTTACCAACTGTGCGTATCACTTCTCAATAGCACTTTTATCAAAGCTTTCTCTAGCCCCACCGACAGTTCTGCACAAACTTCACTCATAGAATATCAGTTCTTACCAATGCATCTCATTGTTATATCATCAGAAAGATTCGCGGTATTATTAATCAGCTTAAAATTTCATCCTTTTTGTGGCATCGATGGCCTCAGTACTTAATTCTTAAAAAATACCGTAGAATATTCTTCCATTATACTACAGTGTATCTTCTTTTCGCAGCCTTTAAACTATCGCACTCTTCCTAATGACTGGCTCACCGGCAAAGTAATCCCAGTGCACAAATCAGAGGAAACGCAAGATCCACGTAATCACCTTCCCATCTCACTTACTTCCGTCCCCTGTAAAATTTTACAGCACATCATATTCAGTCGTCTAGTTAATATCCTATAAACCAACCAATTTTTTACTCCGAAACCGCAGGTATTTTGGAAATTCTTCTCGTGTGAAATGCAGTTAATGATTTTCACTAAAGACTTGCATGTGTCTTTAGACTTTGGACTCATTACATATTGCTTATTTTAGATTTTTCAAAGCCTTTGATAAGCTAAGTAATTCTCTTTTACTTTTAAAGCTCAGCCAACTTAACATTAATCCTAATGGGCTCGATTAGATTCGTGCCTTCCTTAGTAACCTCACTCAGTTCGTCTTCGCCAATAACCACAAATCATCACCAGCGCCAGTACCTTCAGGTATGCCCCAGGGATGGGTCCATGGCCCGTTATTATTTCTAATATACATAAGTAACTTACCTTTACAGATTTCATCTAACATTTACTTCTTTGCTGACAACTATGTAATTTACAGAGTAGTTAATAACACTGATGATATTGTTCAGCTTTAGACGCACTAAAATAAGACTTATGAATTGTGCCAATGGTTAAAATGGAATTAAACGTATTTAAATGCAAATCCATGCGTGCAACCCGTAACCAGTAAACAAGCCCAGACTATTTTATTAATAACTCTCACCTGAATACAGTCTCATCTTACAAGTATCTTGGCGGTAGTCTATGTTATAACCTATCATGGAATGCTCATGTCATGTTCATCACTTCAAAGGCTAACCGCATGCTAGGGTACGACTGTAGAAATTTTTCTTCCTTCCCACCTTCATTACAAATGCTACTATACACTACAATCATTCGTCTGCAACTAGAGTTCGCAAGTTCGATTTGGGACCCCGGCACCATCACATTAATAAAAGAACTACAGGCCGTGCAGAATCGAAGTGTCCGTTTCATCGTTGGAAACTACCATCGCACCGCCAGTGTAACAGAAATGAAATCTCATCTTAAACTTCCCTTACTCTCCACTCCCCGCAAGCTTTCACGCATTTGCCTTTTCCATAAAATTTACTACTATAATCCTTGGCTGAAAGCCATCTGTGTAAAAGGCGCCACCTTTCAACTTACCTCGCATAGACCACAAGCAAAAAGTTGCTGTTGTGCACTGCAGCACGGTGACCTGCTCTAATTCTTTTTTCTTGAAAACATGTCGTGACTGGAATAATCTTTCGCCCACAGCCACTTGGATTAGCGACCCTGCCCGTTTTAAAAACAAATTACTGGCACTGTCAGAATCATGCCAATTGTGATATAATATTTACCCTTATATCGATTATAATGAAGGATTTTTTGTAATCCTTTTATTTACTTCTGTACTTTTGTACTCAATGTTTCGGTGCTCTGTCTAGCATTTTTGGGTATGTGTATATTCCGCTCTTTTTGATGTATGTATTGTTTTTTCACTGACCCGCCCCCTCTGAAATGCGAAAGCCCTGAGGGTAAAATAAATGAACGAAAATGAAACTCCCACCTGCCATGGTGGAAGGGTGGGCGCGCTGCCTGTCCAGTGTGCAGAACGCAATCAAAGCAGGTTTTCGCAGTTGGAAACCAATGCTGTGGTCATGAAAGCGAGATTTATTTGTCCGCTCACCCAGGGAGCCAGTTGTACGCCTTCCTTTTTGTGAAAATGAACAGCCTCTAGAATGGTGTTCACGCCAATGACCCCAATGATTAACGCCTACGGCTCATTTGTTTTGTTTGGGTTTTCAGGAAAGGAAATGGCGCAAAAACTCTGTCACATATCTCGGTGGAGCCCCAAATTGCGTCGTAAGGGAAGAGATAAAGGAGGGTGGGAAACAAGAAGGGAAGAAAGAGGAAATTAAAAAGTGAAATTTGATTCTGAGGAAATGCGCTGCGCGGCGAAGCGGTGGAAACGTGCATCTCTGTGAAACTAGTGGCGCATGCGTAGTATTTATTAGGGAAGCTTACCCGAAAGGCACCGCTGTCTTATCTAGTGTAGCTTTTGCTACAATATCAAAAGTATGACAGTCATCAGCCTGATGTGCCACGTGCATCCGTGCGGCATACCTGTGTATCAGGTGGTAGAGCTCGCTGCGATTCTCGCTGTTCTCTTGTGTCGTGGTCTGTTTTATTTTTGCGAAACCTGCAAGTAGGTAATAATTAAGTTATCACCAAGGGACAGCCACAGTGGGAGCCACGACCATTATTTTAGGCAGCGATCACCAGCTGAGCACGGAGCTATCACGCCGTGTGTCTGTTAACTTCCAGGCGGCTGTTCAGGTGGTGTACAGCTAATGTTTCATCGGCAGTGCGGTTTAGTGCAGGTAAAGATGCGCTTTCACTGGCAGAAAAATTCATGTTAAATAAGAAGCTACGAGCATGAGACGTCAAAATATCGTGTATCAGGCCTTATTCACTCTTCTTGTTCACTAATTCACTCTTTTCTTCAGGTGAAGGCGTTTATGTACAGCTTTTTTTTGCAAACCTTATTGGTAACAATTATGTGAATTGAAACCAAAGTGTTTGAGTAAAATAAAATTTTGAAGTCATTATTTGTCTTTATAACGTTGTAGCGCGACTTTGCGGGATTTCGTGAACATGTTTCCTTCGCATACGATAACAAATACGTTCAAAACTTAATTTCTTGGCCATTTTCGCCAAGCAATTTCTTGTACTGCTCACTGAGCATATCGACAACTACACTAGTTCTTCCTGCATCCTCTTCATCGTGCTCAAAAAGGTACAGCTTTGGCAGTCGCTGCACGAAAGCCCTCTACAAGCATGATTTAATGAATGTGGAGAGGGTCACTGAAGGGAGCAATGATTTTTCTTTACTTCATCATATTGACTTCGAGAACACTTCACATTCCAGAAATAGCTGCATTCCTATCACAATAATTTCGAAAGCGCAGACAGAAACGAGGGAATAACGCGGCTGTTGAAGCAAAATATGCACAGAAAAAGCAATATAAAGGGGTGGAAAACAACACCAATGAAAATTTGCCGGCCGGCCAGGAGATAGCATCTCTAGCCTGGCCTAACGCCGCAGGTAGCCCTGTATTCAAGCTGATATAATACGAGGGGTGGAGGTTCATTCGGCCACGTCACCATGGAGGCGATGCGCTATATTTGAGCTCAGCGGGCCGAACCGAAAAGTGCACGCACTTTGCGTACATGAGGCGTTGCAGACAAAAATATAGCTGGTGAGGTGACCGTTTACTTAGCGCGTTGCTTAGGCCTAAGGTTGTTTTCGTAACAGTTCGCGCAAATATTTTCCGGTGGCACAACCATGTATACTTTAATTAGTGACTATTTCAGACCAGTGGTCGGTTAGTGCTACTTGAGTAGAAACATCAGCATTGCTTCTTGAGATTGCTACGGATCCTAGACATTGCTTCTCGCAAAGTTAAGCACGAAATATGGTTAATTGCTCTGAACCGCCGTATTGAATATAGGCTTCCTTGCAGGGTCAGCACACCGAATCGCTTACCACTAATCCACTGTGGCCAACGCCAACTACTACGATTCAGCTGGATGAGAAGCAGCTGAAGGCGGGGCTCCTCATGCATTGAAAGCACCCAGAGAGGCCATACGCGTTGGTCGATTTGATAAGTGGAAGCGTATCAAAGCTGGGGGCAGACCAGCAGCAAAGACTCGAGCACAGGTATACCATCTAAGTAGCGTCCTAGAACCTTCAATGCGTTTCCTGCGGTGCATCTATCTCTTGTTTACACACGAGGACCAGTCCCGCAGACACCCTATGTCTAGGAATCTTTGCGATCAATTTTAATTCTAAGGCAAACGTTTAATATTGGCACATATATGGAAATATTGAAGCCAACAGTCCAGTTTTCCGATGCGTCGAAAAAAAATTTCTCTTAAAATTTGTTGATTGCTGACGTCGAGAGGTTAAGACTGCGATAGGAAACCAATGTGGAAGGTTCTTGACGGGAGATAAAACGTTAACAGGAAAAAATGAAAGTATTCAGAGGGCAGTTCGGCGGATATACTGAATTTTATAGTGGAATCTTGCGACATATTTAACAATAACGCTCATAAGATACTTAGTGGGGAAAAATGGTGCAGTCCGGAATTTCCGGCCATGTTCCTGAGACTAAAAGTCCATCACCACCACTAACATCTACTCTCGAGAACGAGAGACAGTAAAAGCTTTTTAATCTGTTTGATGGTGGTCAGGTGTTAAAGGGCAACTCTGGCATTTTCGATGCTCACAGATGTCAATCAAATTTGTATCAGGAGTTCTTGGCGTCAAACAATGTGTGCCAAACAGAACAGCTGAGAACGCTTTAGTTTTTTCACAGAAATACTTTTATAGACAGCTCCATGCAATCGTGACTCGCGCTGTCAGGCAGCAGCTTTTTGCGACCAACCATGTGCTCGTTTACTTCACAGGTTGGCAAGTATAGCCCAAAGCAGACGACGGCGACAATGCAGTAGACCTACTTGGAGTAGATTCTTGTCGAAAAGACTGAAGTTGGCACAGTTCCTATAAATAGATGCGGGTAATTCTGTATACTTACATTTTTTGCTCACGCTTTGCACAGCTTAGCACAGTTCTGGGCAACGGTGGCGCTACTCGGAAAAGCGTGGGACAGCACAGACAGACGGCGTCCTGCTTGCCAGCGGCATCATAAGTGCACCACACAGTGATACATCTCACTTAGTGCGTTGAGTTACTCAGAGGAATGGGTGGTTGCTGCTGCTGTCTTTTGGGATGTATAAATCGCTCAGCTAAAACAACACACTGATTTACCGCCAAAGACTCAATAATAACGAAGTACACGAGAAATAGATTCTTGCTATCTGGCGCCTTAATTGGTCCCTGAATTTCCGAACGCCAGTTGGATTTGGAACATTTCACGGGGACATAGCCAACATTTCCAGACAAAAGCATTGTCGAGCGGGAAACCGTTTATGAACGCAGTTTGTTCATATAAAGAAAGGTTTCACTATAAGAATATATCCGCAGGTCACCCGTCAGATGTCTTGTATTGTTTTTTCCATTAACGTTTTTGCTCTCGTCAATAGCCTTCCCCATTGGTTGTCTAAGGAACTCTTAACTGTTTGTTGCGGTCAACAAAAACATTTTAAAAGAAAAATTTTGCTACATAGCAGATGAGTGGTCTTTTACCTTCAATATTAAAGCGGGACGACGACGACGAGACTGAGCGAGTGAACATGTGGACGAAGACGACAACGAAATTCTGACTGTGTCGTTGTTGTTGTTGTTGTTAGCCTATCTTTTGATAGGCTAACAACAACAACAACAACAACTACGACTGTGTTCTGAGTGCCGCTCGTAGCTGTTCCTTCGCTGGTGTACTTAGCTGTAAATATATTCTTTCCCGCAACTTGCTATATTCTTTCCTTTCGACACACTGATGTCGGCTTCTTCAGTCGCCACCACTCCTTATGCCCAGGACGCCATCACCCAGGCCTCACTGGCGCGCCAAATAGCCCATAGTCGGCTCCGTGCCTCACAAGTTTCCCAGAAGTCCGCCTACGACCGCTATCATCGGGTGGTCGAATATGAACCCGGATCACTCGTCCTTCTCTGGACGCCGTCACGCAGCGTTGGTCTCTCCGAGAACCTCCTTTCTCACTACCGGGGCCCTTACCTTGTGGTGCGCTGTGTCACCGACGTGAATTATGAAATTGCACCCCTTGCGTGCTCGCCATCGTCCTCCGGCCCCTCCACCGACGTCGTCCATGTCTCCCGCCTAAAACCTTATGACGACGTCCATACGTCGCCATTCTAACGCCGAGACGGCGTCTCACCAGCCGGGGGTCATGAAGCAGGAAGACGACGACGAGACTGATCGAGTGAACGGGTGGACGAAGACGAAGACGACAACGAAATTCTGACTGTGTTCTGAGTGATGCTCGTAGCTGTTCCTTCGCTGGTGTACATAGCTGTAAATATATTCTTTCCAGCAACAATATTTTTATAAGATTACTTCACAATTCTCCAATTTTCAAAATTTTGTCAGGGACTCTTGGACATTCCTGCTGCCCAAACAAGATGCTTGTGATGGATGAGTTTGATCTCGGGAATAGCAGGCGGTGGCTGAAATCGGATGCTGTGCCTACGTTCATAGGCGTGTCCAGGGCTCGTCTTCGGAAGGGTAAGATTAACTGCAGCCCCCCTCCACCCCTCCAACCCACTTCCATCGAGGCCGCTATGGTCAAAAGTCAACTTAAGCATGAAGAATGGTTTATTGCAATGTGATGGAATTGCAATACATACAAAATAATATTTACCAGCAGTTTTTGCTTTCTTTTGTAACATCTTCAGAGGAAGACAGTCGTCGCAGAAGAATCAGTGTGACAGCGCGCTTCCGAAGGTCCGTCATAAACATACGAGACAACATCTTTGTTTTCCTAACAGCTAAAAAACAATCTGAAAATATTGCCTCGGCGTGACCCGGCCCTTGAATTTAATGCAATCCACAACCAGAGCAAAGGCATAACTGTACACTCATATCGACATAATTTTCATAAGGCATCCACTATGTGGACACATAGAACGCAAACGAAACGCAAACGCAACGTCAAATGCAACACTTACAAGCTCGATAATATACAACAAACTAACAATGCGAAAAACGTCCTGGAACCAGAGTTTTTAATTATTTGAAAACAATCACAAAGATGTGCTAATTTCTCTTCCAGATCATCCAATATACAGTTGAGAGCACAAGAATACGACAAAAGTTGTCAGCGCAGTTCTGTAAGTTGTTTACCTTTTCGAGTTCCTTTCTTCTATTGACTGAAACCAGATGTCTGTGCGAATTTCAGGCAAAATAATTAAGGATTGACTCACAACTGGTTGATAACACAAAATCGTGCTAAACAAAAGGTAGAACCAGCCAGAGAAGCCGGTTATGGCTCATGTAGTTGACCTTACTTTTGTCTTAAGGACGGCGAGCTTTGAAGACATCCGCTCGCATGGACAGCTAGTGATAAGGACTACTGAGCATCCTTTAAAAACTTTAAAAACTCCTCATAAACTGATGATCCGAATGCGTTTCCCTGCAGCCCGGAAAATATGTTTCAAATTATTTCGGACATAAATACACGATGTGAAACACGCCCACGAGGTAAGGCAAAAGGAGACTCCTGTGCCTCCTGACGAGGCCTTAACCCCGGACGTACACTCCTGACGGCTGGCAAAGAATGAGTAAAATTATGTTGGACACAATGAAAATTTCAAAGCTAACTACACAGGTATGCGCACAAGGATGAACATATATGAAGTCAATGGAACATAATTATTTGTGAAGAATTTTATACAGTTTCTAACAGTGTTCGTAACAATCAATGCTGATGTATTTCAAAAAACAACAATACATATATTTCAATCACGCCATTTAAACCACAGAGGAAATTAAAAAAAACTTCAATGATACATCAGGAGAAATCTATTATACGTTCGAAGGAAGGAGAAGTAGCTTCACTTTTTTTAAAAAAGAAGCATAGTTACGCTTCCTTTGGCGAGTGTAAATAAGTATGGGTATGCATTACACAGCGCAATTATTTGATTATGTATAATTTTAGCACCATAGTTTGTTCTTGGTTTTAACCCAGTCAATGAAAGAATGCGTAAGTTGTAAGCTAAATCTCTGTTTAAATATGTTTTCGAAAAGGCCGCATCATCATGTTTGATTTCTGGGAAAATCAATGTGGCTAAGCAAACGTTATAGATCTGTGGAAATGGTAAAATGTTCGACTGATCGCACAGGGAGTTTGTTGATGAGGATTAATTAGATGATATCATTTTTTAGGCTCTTTTTTGTAACAAAGAATGACGCTCAGAGTCCAGCCACTGATTCCAGCTGCCAAGCTTTGCTTGCTGTGGGCTGACCTGCGATTTCAAGAAACGGAGTTCAGCCCGCAAAGTGTCAGGCTCTACGTCAAAATAATTCATCCTTGACAACATTAAATTCTTCACCAGTTGTGGTTATGTGCAAAGTGTTCATAACGGCGGATATAAAACAACAGTTTCCCGCATGAATGTGGCCTCGATTGCTTCACCAAAAGCGGCGTGTGTGGCCTATCTTTGCGGCATTGCAAAACACCTTTGTGAGGACACTCTCGTCCAGCGTCAATTCTTTTAGTGCTTGCTGGAGTGCTTTTACTTCCTGGAATGCAGCAAGATTGATTTTCGGACCTGCAGCGTACAGCTAACTTTGAGGACCATCTGCAGCACAGGGTGGGCCATTTCCTCATAGAATAAAAACCGGAATCTTGCCAGCTGCGCACGAAGTCATTTTGCTTTTGCTGGCGCGCTTCGAAATGCTGAGTGCTGTCCATGATCTCCTGTGCATTGGCTACCAATGCAATAGAGTTATCCCGCGCTGTTTCGATGACTTCTGCTCGACAAGCGTATCCGGTTGTGTACACTTTCCGTCTATTTAGCCTTCTGCCAACCACCGAAGATGCCCGTTCAAAAATTGCGTGACGCACTAGGCTAGGCTCTATAATGTTGAATGCAAGCAGAATGCTGCTGAAGGAGTCAAAAGGATTATTGTTCTCGCCCCCTCACAAGCAGGAGTCAACGAGAGCCAGATTGAGAGAGTGTGCTAAGCAATGGACAAAGAATTTACTGTCGTGTTTCTCCTTGCATTTTTACACACCTAAGATGTGCCCTGATGTGGCTGCAGCGATATCAAACTTAAACGAGCTCACTTAGGCCCAGGGGATTTTGAGGGTACCAAGAACTGGCTCCAGTGCCAAGGATATTCAGCTGTTGCTGACACTTAAAAGTCGCTCAAACGCAGTGAACACTTCTACGGGCCAATTTATATTGTTACCAAAGTACCTAATGACTGCAGAGAGCAGGTACTGGTGTCCACAGCCGCTAGCCTTATCGCATATGAGGGACACAGATTCGCCTTTCAGGCACTGACTATTTGAATGCATCATCACTGTATATAAGGTCTCCATGAGGTAGTTCAGCGCTGTATTGCTGGAGTAGAAAGGTAATTTTTAAACAGCATTTAAGTGAGTTTGGAAGCCAGGGTCATATTTCTTCAGAAGATTAACGACCTCTAAGAAGAGACTTTTTTGTGGTCCGCTCTTTTTCCTTATGGACTCTAAAGGGCATGCCTTCCGTCGCCATTAGGATTACAATGTCCACATTATGCTGTAGTACTTCTCGGATCTTTTTCTGCTTTTCTTCTGTCAAAGAGGCATGCTGTTCACAATCCTTGTAGAGCAATAAAGCTGCAGATTTAGATGTTCTGAAGGAGCTCCGGAACATGATGCTACTTAACTGAGCTCAGGTCTTTTCGTGCTGACTAAACTTTTTAGAGAAATTTTTCTATGTGCAGAAGCCCTCGGAGAAGAATGATTGATCCGAATGACAATCTGACGCTTCATTTTACTGTGGAGAAGCGCGACATTAGATGCAAAACGCAGTATATTTTTCTGCACTATATTCAAGCTAGTTAAACTCCTCGTACCATGGTGTGCAAAATTTTCGGATTTCGTTTGTTCTCTCTTTTTACGCGTAGAAATCTAAACGAGGCAGAATGGAAGCCGTCATAAACCTAGAGTGTCTGCCATCGTGAAATTCATCAGAAGGCAACGGCCGCGAAGGGTCATCATTTGGTACGCAGCACAAAGTCTTGGTTGGTAAGCGCTGGTGTTCTCCGTGACTGAGTTCAGCAGGGCAATGGTCCTCTTGACAGCAAGGTGCTTCCTCAAATGGGCTGCCCTCGAGGTGCTAAGTTCAAGCCACCTGGTAAGCAGGGTAAATGCCAGTCTTAGATTTATGACGCGCTGAAAGAACTTTGGTCCAGAGCTCGCGCTGCTTATGTTTATAAATTAGACTCAAATATTACTTTTGTAAATTGAAATGCATTCATATGCCTGAAGTGAGGAATCAGGCTCGTAGAATGTCCCGTTGCGCTTTTTTTCGCCGAGCTTATATCTGCGGGTGTGCCGAAACTCTTCTCCAGAAGGCTTTGAGGTTATATATTACATATTTACTGCCCAGCCAAGATTACAGGAGTTCCTACATAACGCACAATCAGCCAGTTGAACACTGTTCGTATTCATCTGATCCCTGGCTGCGGCATATAGCATTGTTGAGGCAGAGATTTACCACTGCGGCAAGTCTTCCGTTCGGAGCCGAAGTGGGAACGGAATTTCAAGCCATCTCTCAACAGGAGAACATGAGTGACCTCACCCATCCTGCAGGATGTCGGAAACCGAATATCTTGCCATTTGATGGCGCCATGACCGGCGCCTTGGCCCTGCCGCGGCAGTCTTTGTCACCGCGTTGCCGCATCGTTGCGAAGAATTTTGCTTAAGCTCCAGTTAACCGATATCAACAATACCACAAAAGGTGGAGACCGGAGATGTGCCCACTTTTAGGGGTTGCCGCCGCGTCCTCGCGTCTAGTTGACGGCATCAGCTGACAGGATCCGCGTATTCTGGCCGGCATTGCGAGTAGCACGATGACAACAGAACCGGATGAAACATTCCACAAAGGACTGTCCCGTTAAGAATCGAATTTGATATCAGTTAGAAAGAACGCCTACAAGAAAAAAGAAAAAAATACTTCACAAGCTACAGGGTTTTATCATCAGATGTGACTGCGAGTGAGTTGCACTTTGCCTTTTTTAGTCCCTCGTTTAGATAACTGCCGAGTCCGTGACCGTATATCTTGGATATAAGAGAGGGGAAGATTCCCGGGGAGCGATCGACATTCCACCGTATCAGCTGAATGTGCCATGACTCAAGTAAGAGCCTTCTGCGCGGGTGTGGCTCTATGTCCAGCACAAGGGTTACATCGAAGTCACATTTGTGGTAATATGTCCGCAGTGTTATGCCACTGCGCTTCGGTCCCTGTTCATTTCCTTGACATATGCTTTAGCTGCTTCATTTTTTGGGAGCAATTTCTAAGTTTTGCTATTATTCGACGCCAGCACTTCCAGAAGCGGATCTCGTATACCGCGCCTTAGAACCCTCGTTCACAGAATGCGTTTTCTCTTCCTACTCTTCCAACAGAAGAGATTAGCCCGAGGGAAGATGATCCAGTCGACATCCATTGTATTCTGTTTAGAAAAGGAATGAGGGTGATGCCGTTTAATCTGCGTGAACCTGAAGGCCCAACCGCTAACACCATTTTTCGAAATGCAATGGTTATTCTCGTGCACCAAGTTACCGGTCTCGATCTCCACTTGGCGTTCAAACTCTTGCTCTTAATAATAAAACGAGATTGCGAGTATTGTGCATAAACTAGTGGATAGTTCTGTAGATAGGATGGCTGCTAAACTGCCGAAATGCCGAGCGGGAGCAAAGGAAAACAAGTAGAGATAAATAGATTAGAACGGGTTTTCTTAGAGTTATTTAAACCCGACTTTCTTAAATTAGTGAAAAAGGCGAACCGTAGTTAAAATAATTTAGTCTAATTGAGGCTGCTGAGTAGCTGTCCAATCAAGAGAGGGTATGTGTACTAGCAGTAACGTTCGGTTGCCATCGTAATCACAGAAAAGTTTTACATTTATAGGGGTTTAACGTACCAAAGCGACTCAGGCTATGGGGGACGGTGTAGTGAAGGGCTCCGGAAATTTCAACCACCTGAGGTTCTTTAGCGTGCACTGACATCGCAAAGTACACGCAGAGTAGCTATTTGACTAAATGTGCCACTTGCATCAAGATGTCATAGTGTAAAAATGTCTTCAAAATTCTAGCCGATATCTATCCTGCGGCAGCTCTCATGGCGGCGCGCATACCAGTTCTGATGAGGGTAATCCAGACAACTGGGTTGTAACACTGTAACTGGCATCGGTTTATGTCCATCGTCTCGCGGTAAAAGTAGAACATTGGAAACAGCCGGTGGGGGCAGTTACAAGCGAAACTGGGAAGCAGATTGTGCACTGCAGCGATCTGTCGATAGGTCAACACTTCGTTTCTTAGCGGCGGCTGGCATTCGCCGCCTATGCAGCAGTAAGAGAAAATCAAAATTTAATAAATGGACACGTTATACTATTATATAATCCGAAATTGAAAAGAGGCTTTGCCCTTCGCAGTCGTGTCGATGCGCAACGCCCTGGGTTCGCTCAGCACCGCCACCCTTAGGCCACTGTCGTTACGGCCGACCGTAGGCAAATGGGGAATCAGGGAGTCCTGTTGGTAGTAAGGTGCTACCTCAAGTGGGCGGTCCTCTAGGAGGTGATTTCTGGCTACTCGGTCAGCTGGGTCAATGTAAGAGAAGATTCATGACGCACTGAAAGAACTTTTGTCCTTAGTTCGCGCTGCTTATGTTTATAAATTGTTCTTACATACTATATTTTGTAATTTCAATTCCAAGTTTGAAAACTTAAAAGCGTACCTGAAGCCAGTAGCCCGAAAATTAGACTGTCCCGTTGCACTTTTTTTCAACCATCAAACTTCGGCGGATGTGGCCAAATCCTCCTCAAGAAGCATTGATCAGTGCCATGGGATCTCTTCTATCACAGATTTATTTCACATATTTACCGCGCAAAGAGCACTACAGAAGTTTGTCAATAACACGCAATCAGCGTGTTCAGTACCGTTTGTATTCACCAGATCCCTGGCGGGCATATAACACTGTTGAGGCGGAGATTAACCACTGCGGGCCAGTCTTCCATTCGGAGCCATCTCTCAGCAAGGGAAGATCACTGAAATCGTCCTCTCCCACAGGATGTTGTAAATCGAAGATCTTTGCCATGAGAAAAAGCCACACCCATCGCCGCGGCCCCGCCGCGGCAGTGTTTGCCAAAGCGTTGCCGCATCGTTGCGAAGAATTTTTCTTAAGCTGTAGTTGGTCTATCTGAAAACCACCAGAAAATGTGGTGATCGGAGATTCCCCCACTTTCAGGGGTTGGCGCCGCATCGGCGCGTCTGGTTGACCGCGTCATTTACAGCTCACGGGCCCCGCGTGTTTTGAACGTGGGTACCGCGAACAGTCTTATCACATCAAATTCAAAAGAGAACATTCGAGAACTGTCTGCCTTGTTCAAAAACGAGTTTAATATCACTTAAAAAACATCAACCAAACTGACAAAAAATTCGATATTTTAAATCCTACTCGGTTTCTTCATCATGCGAGATCACTGGCAAGTTGCAGTTTGCCATTCTTTCACCCCTCGTTTAGTTAACGACAGAGTCATTGACCGTAGATAACAGACTTAAGAGGCTGGAAAGATTCCTGGGGTGCGATTAACATTCCACCGTGCAACTGAATATGCCATGACTCAGGTAAGCGCCTCTTGCGCGGGTGCGGCTCGGTGCAAAGCACAATGCTTCCATTAGAGTCACATTTTTGGTCGCATGTCCGCAGCGTTAGGCCACTGCGCTTCAATCCGCGTTCATATATTAGATATACGCTTGTGTTGCTGCCTACTTTCAAGAATTCTTTGGTCTTGACAATACTCAATGTCGCGTACTTTTAACAGAGGTTCCTGTATACCGCGCCTTAAAACCCTCGTTCACAAAAAGCATTTCCACTTCCTGTTCTGCCATCAGAAGTGGTTGACGGGACAGAAGATGAGCAAGTCATTCTTCATTGCATCTATTTTGAAAGAGAAACCGGGTGATTCTGCTCAATCTGCGCGCACATGAAGCCACAGCAGTCAGCCACCAGCAGTCGAAATCCAGTGTAATAAACAAACGGGCAAACAGGTGCATTCTCTTACACCATTGTGCCAGTCTCGACTTGCTGCTGGCGTTCAAGCTCCTGCAATGAACATAAAAGGCGAGAGGGCCAGTATTCTGAATAAGCTAGTGACCAGTGCTGCTGAGGGACTGGTACTAAGGCGCCTTGCAGTCATTGGGAAGCTTAGATTAATTGGAAAGTTTTTTGGGCAACTCTACTATGTCCTTTCAACAACTTCCCTCTCATACAGGTAAAAAGACATCTGCCCCCTCTTTTGCGAACAAGACTGCAAAGTGCTGCCTGTTAACGGGCTTTTATAATGGCTCCTAACTAAGTTCGTCTGCAGTAGACTACAACCTACCCGACAATACGAGTGCCGACAGTGCTGTCAGTGCAATTTACCAGATGGCGCCTGCAGTGCGCTGAGAAGAAAAACAAGCTTCGCCATGGATGCTGAAAGCGAAATCATGCTATGACGCGCTTCTCACGACGGCCTGCATTTGGTCCCCGGATTACCGGGGTCAGAGGGGCAAGTATTTTTCCTAGAATGCAATATCGAGTGTCCTTGGCCACCGGTAATGTCAAGAGAGAGAAAGATGATCTGAAAGGTTGGGATGCTAACTAGGTGACTCCCAGTAAGGTACCCTACACGTGGGAAGGGAAACGGGGGGTGAGATAGAAAGAGGATAGAAGAAACAGAGGGAGCATTTGTCACTGTGTCCCTATAGGGCGTCACGAAAATGGTACACAATGTACACATTGAAAGTTTATAACCTGGAACTCAATCCTGAGTCCTTCAAAAACCTGCAAAGGGCCTTACAGGAGTCCTCTGCGATGAAGATTTAGTCTTAGGACCTAGAATTTTGGCTTCTCTAACGGGTTGAGGATCTAAGCGTCGAAGCGTTGTGCCCAGGAGGACACATTCATGCACGAACTGGAGGCACTTACAAAGGAGGTGCTCAATTGTCTGGTCGCACCCGTAGTTCTCACACACAGGAAATTCTGCTGCTCCGATTAAGTAGGGGTAAGCATTTGTAAATGCCACTCGCAGCCGCAGGCGACACAAGAGAGTAGCAACGGAATGGGAGAGGCCGGACGGAGTATTGTGCTCAAGTAAGGCGTCGAGATGGTGCAAAAGGCATGTCGAGTAATCAGGGGTAGACCATGAGGCTTTCATTTCGTTTAGGCCAAGCACTCGCAGATGCCTTGCTGCATCGACTCTTGTCAGTGGCGTCCGGACAATGTTGATTCTGCCGCTTGCTGATGGAGGTGCAGCGTCAGATGCGTCGTTACCGGCGATGCCACTGTGTCCTGGTGGCTACTGGAAGATGATGTCAAGAAATTCTTCCAGTGGCTTGGGTTGAAGATGTTTTATCTCCGCTGTGAGTTGCTCGTGATCGCCATGGTGTTGAGGAGAATTGATACATTATAGGGAAGCTTTTGATTCGCCGAATACTGTACAAAACTGCAAGAAGAGCCAGTTCTGATCCTGTGTTGGTTGTCCGATGCAAAATTAGCTTCTTAATACTTGCCTGTTTTGCAGACAGGACCACAGAGCAAGCTGAGCTAGTAGTTGAGACAATTCCATCTATACATGAATGGGGGCGGTCACTATAGTATTTAGTGTGTTGTCCTTTTATGGGCCGATGTCGTTTATTTCGATTTATTCGCTATGCTCCTAATGGCAAGACAAACTGATCTCCGGCAGACACATCACAGCGCAGTGGAAGGCCGTGCGCCCGGGGACAACTGTCAAGGGATAGAGGACTGGTTGGCTGCTATTACATCTAGTCTCCACCGCTACTGAAACACGCTGATGCTGGTGTTCTCAAAAAGCCTGCAAGGCCGTAAACATGCACATAAACAATGACGGGACAGGTCAGACACTGTAAAAGTATAGGGCATTAGGGAGGAGGGGGGGGGGGGGGAACAGCAGCCGCTCCCCTCCTTGACACTCGATGTGTGCATGCCTATTTGTTCGTTGTTCCCTTACGCGATGCCTGCTAAACCGCGATATGGCGAGGAGCAGCAATGAAGGGGAAGCGAGCAGAACTAAAAAGATAAGATTGCGAGTTCTGTTGGTTAATTTAACCCGACTTAATATATTTACTGAAGGAAGTGAACTGTAACCAGAAGAACTAAGGCTAATTGAGGCTGCTGAGTCACTCTCTACGTAAGAGAAGGAATGTGCACTAAGTTGCGTTCGGTTTCCTTCATATTGGCAGCATCGTTGTTTTACGAGATAGGGCACTTGCATCAAGGCGTCATATGGGAGAAATGCCAAAATTCTATCGAACATGCTTCCTGCGACAGAATTTGAGCTCTCATGGCGGGGCGCATATCTGTTCTCATTAGGGTGATCCAGGTAATTGGATTGCAAACCAGTAACTGGCGTCGGTTTATGTCCATCGTCTCGCGGTCAGAGTACGTTGGAAACAGCCGGTGGGGACAATTACAAGTGATCCGGGGCAATCGATTTTGCACAGTGGCGATCTGTCGACAGGTCTTCATTTCACCTCTTAGCGCCGGCTGGCAATCGCCGCATATGCAGCAGTAAGGGTAAAATAGGATTTATAAAATCTTTACGTTGTACCGTACTATAAGCCAGAAATTGATGTGAGGGCTTCCCCTCAGAGTCGGTCGATGCGCAAGCGCTGTGTTCGCTCAGCGCCGCCACGGTGGGGCCTCTGTTGTCGCGGCGGATTGTCGGCAAATAGGAAATCGCTTGCATTAACCTATTCCCGAATCTTCGCCATCAGATCTTCATAAAATTCTGGAAAAATCACTGATTTTTGAATTCTGCCTTCCACATTGTGCTTTTCGCGCAGCGCGGTGGGACGATTCGCATTCTAGCCTGTATCTTCATTAGTGACGTCACGCGAAGCAGCTCTCTAGGCCTCGCGCTGGAGTTTTCATTTCGACTGTAGTCTTTTGCTTGTTCAAAATCATTGTTTGCGCACTGCAAACAATGAGGTGGTGTACTGTGATGGAACGCCTTAAGGAATACAAGTTAACGTCGAACTCAGTACAGACAAAAAATTGATGGAATTACCCTTTAGAGTCTGAAGAAGCATTATTTTCCATCAGTAACGTTATTGTAGGTATAGTATGCCTCGTTGCTATCTGTGAGAGTATAGTTCTTCGCTCACGAGGCACGAAGAATACGAGGTAGAGGACGAAGAGGAACAGCGCGAGATTTTCGTTCTATTCCGGTTTGCACTACCAGCCGTCGAAGGATTCGTAGAGGAACAATGACGATGCACTTTCTCTGCAGGAAACATGGTTACCCCAGCTTTGATCTCCCGAGGAGTGTCGACTGTACCCTGGCTCAAGTTTTTGGCACCACGGACACGCGCTTTCTCTCTTGCGTCGGTGTTAAACTACCACCATCGGATCAGCAGTGGCCGCCTGAGGCGAAAGAAGAGCGCAAACCCTGGCCCTGGTACGTGTTCTTATTGGCGGCAGCGGATCTTCGACTTCTCCAAGCCCACCGTCGCCTTGGTTCGGCACTGCCGGCAGGCGTTCTCGGGACTTTGCTGAAGCGACTGCCTTCACCACCGCTCTCCAGGCTGAGGGCAGCCGATGCCTCGGCGACTTCCCAAACGGAGGAGCTTCCTGCCTGGAAGACCTGTCAGCCGGGTTCCCAGCGCCCAACAGGGTGATTGATTTCCTCGCCTATTTCTGCTCAAGTCCAGGGATGATAGGTAATTCTCGGGAAATGCGCATTTTCCTTCTCGACTGTGGTTAATGTTCGTGACCGCGCAGAGTACTACCCTACAGCCAGGTTTTGGAAGCATGGCCTGCAAAGCGGGTTACTAGCGCCGGGAAAGAATTGAAGGGCAATCCTTGGAGGAGCTGATTTTGTTGCTTCCTGCAATTGCTGAGGACATTTGGCCCCCAAATATTAGGCGTTTCATAATTTTTGCGCGGAAAATTTCTCGCTCATCGACCAGATCGTCGCACTTCCTTCCATTAAGAGCGAAAGTTTATTTTAATGAAGGAATATTCGGAAAGATCCGCGGGCGCGAACATGATGCTGGCATGCCAGTCTGCGCTGGGAAAGGGGGAGGAAAGAAGATGGAGACGAAATGCTGATGAGCGAAAATGTCTGTGTGGTAGCGATGATGATGAAAAAAATTAAAATATTTTTGACCATATTGCCTCATTCTATTTCAAGCATTTTAATAGATGGCTGACATTTTAGCTTGTAACCCATTTTGCTGTCAGGTAAATTTTTCACGTGCCATTGATGACAGGGTCTTACGTGGGGCACGCAAACTTGGAGTGCCCTCTTGCAAAGGCACGGATTAGAATATGCTTGGAAACCCCCCAGAGTTCTGTGAACCGCAGAAAGAAGCAATCAACCAGAGTACACGTGTATGATACAAGTCGAACGATGAAGGAGAATTGTTCATGCTTCGTACACCGCGACAACTGTAAGATTTTATTTTAAGAAGATGAATATGTTGGAGGGTGTTCTCTGTGGCTCGGTGGTGTATGGGGTAACTACACGCGGCTTGGCGTCTCTAACGTTGAGTGCGTTCCAGACAATTTCGCTACTGGCTTAATTGTGATAGGTGCAGGGGACAAGGTACTAATTAAATTAGTCATGAGCGCCTCAGTACCTGAGTCGTAGATACGTTTCTAAGACGTATGTGCATTCTAAAGACGCGCTATCTGCTGAACCATCGCTGTACTTTGCGTTTTGGGGTTTCAGTGGTTGCCACATGATGGCGCTACGACTGCTCGCCGTGCACCAAGGAAATTAACCGCAAACGTACTTCGCTACTCGTTTAATGGGATTATCTGGAATATACATACTGATTATTAAATTCATTCACGCTTCAGTACATATTATGAAGATTCGTATCTTAGACATCTGTGTCTTCAATAGACGCGCCTTCTCATCCAAAAGGCGCGCAGTCGTGTCGGTGTGGAGACGTCCCCAAGTCGCATTTCCGAGCCCTGGGTTCAATTCTTAACTAGAGCTCAATTTTCTTCAGTTCCTTTATTAGTTGAGGCCGCTTCACCTTGATATCTCTGCCGTAGCATTTGTTATCAACTCAAATCAAATCAAATCTTTATTTTCTCTCTCAAGGAGAAAGAGGGGGTGGCGGGTAAAAGCCGCATGATTGCGGCTTGACGAAGCCCGGCCCCCTCATGTACAATTCGGCAGTTGTTTTAAAAAAACACATTTAGCTTCAAGAAGTTACTTAGAAACAGATTTCGTTAAATACACTTCAGCTTAAACAAAATGCCTATAAAAGAACCTTTCAACACCATTCAGAAAAAGAATCTGCAGCAGTACAGAACACTTCATGGCAGTCAAAAACACAGGATACAATAAAAATAAGCAACAAGTAGCATACATCAAGAACATGAAAAGTACAAACACAAGCATACAAAATTTATCAGGCGTTAGCTGCAAGAAAATGTGCATAAACTGCTCGTTTATGCACCTATCCATCAGGCCCGTCCTCAAGTATGGATGTGGCTTGCTTAATTCACATACTAAACTTACATGACAAACTTTTAATAATTGAAAGAACACTCGCGAAATCAATTCGTTTGAAATTTTCGCTGCTGGAAACGTCATTTGAGCTAACTAAATCTCACTGCGTCCATCCCTTTTAGGGAAGCAGAAAATATTCCTTAAGAATATGTTTCCTTGTCAATAAATTACAAATCATGGCTTGATATCGCACCCTTTGTATTTTTTTTGCTCTATGCTTCAGGCATCACCATTATCCTGGAACACTAACCGCGTAATTTGCTCGCTCGAACTGACACATTTAAAATATCCTTCCTACCGTGTGCCGTAAGAGACTGATATGCGCTGAAAAATTGGCGTAAGCGCACGCTGAAGCTGCATGCTCCTATTAGCTGTTCATTTTTACGCATTGCCCTAATCAGTATTACGTACTTGTGTATTTTTCTGCTTGTATTTGTAATACGACCTGCAGTATGAATTAAAATAGGTAAAATAAATGTTCCACCGGCAAGGTCCGTGCCACTTGAGGCAATTTGTTTTTTCTTCGTCTCGAAAGTCCACATGCTCTGGCTTTCGGCGAGAGCGCTTCCCGACCGTTGGGCGAGCAGTTTGGAGCAGTTGGCTCCGATTTCACCTGAATACCCTGTACGAAGCGCGCTCATTCGGGCGGATGTTCGCTCTTTTCAGTAAAGCAGACGAATAAATGCGAAGTGGCAGCGAGAGCGTCAGCAATGTCCATGTTTTCTTTCCTGAGAAAACACGCCAATGTTTAACACGAGAGCAGCGCTTTGTAGAGCGTGTTCCAGGTGTTAGTTTCGCAGTTTCATGGAAACATTTTCTTTGTGTTTTCTCGAGCTCTCATGATAATTATCACCAGGATCGGTTCCGAAGAACTGTTTGTGTCTGACATTTCCATGACCACGATATCCAAAGTTCTGTTGTTTTACAACCATCTGAAAAATATGGGGAGGCAAGTTTATGAACATTCACAGTGAAGAATACACACCCAGTGAAGAGGTAACAAAAACCACCGAACGCTGTGTTGAGACCATCACTCCTGCATGAGCAAACTTGCGTACCGATTACTACAGAGATCAACATGGATTATGAGGCCCGCCTTTGCTTTGGTAGCAGCGTATTTTGTTTTGTTTACTGTCGATGAACGTCTTGTTTCATTGCATGTCTGGTGCAGACATCGATCGGGGTTTGGGAAATTGCGCTCCACGCATCTACACCCTGCGGAGTGGTCATGGTCGCCTTGAGAACCTGGGGAGCGGTGGCTCCTCTCAATGTCACGATGCTTGGACCACTCCATCTCTGGGGGCGTCCGGCCGCAGAAGCTAGGAAGCGGCGGTTCCCATCTGAGCTGCTGCGACTTCTGCTGTGTGGCAGCGTGAGTGAAGTCTTATGTGTACTTGTACTCAGACCCACGTTGAGTTGAAGAATATATGGGAGATTGCAGAGGACAGCCTACAAACCCCTTGACAGTGGATCTACAAACTTGCTGCGAATTTACAAATTTGCTGTACCACGGCCTATTTATACACGCATACAGTGTTGCTGCTTCTTCCTTAGACCGCCTAGCTGAGTGGAAATGCGAGAAATGAGATGCCTATCATAGAAAAAAGAATCCTAGAAAAAAATGAATGTTGTTTTCATCAATTTAAAAGGATGGTGTTGAACCTGTGTGTTTTAGTATTAATCGATGCCACGAGGGTCAAAAGACGAAAAATAGTTTTGATAAACTGGAAATGACTATTAAGCTTTTGAATTTTTTCAGGGCAAACGATTTTCCTGTAATTTTAGATTTCAAAACGAAGGTGAGACCCTTTTTTATATTGCCGAACGCATGACGGCGTTCTAGGTATGGAACGAAAGAAAGATATCTTCGAATACTAGTTAAGTTGGCCGTCTCTCGCACATTTATCAAATGGCGTCTTTGTGTGTGGTGTAATCACGCAAACGTCAAATTTTTCCACGCGATAGTTAAAATGACGGCATCAGCATTTTTTGCTTTTAACATTGAATCGAGGCTATTTCCTCACTGATTAACAAAGGAAACCCAAGGTAGTGAATATAAAAAGCGTGCTTTTCTCGTCCGATGTGTCGGACTACAATGCCGACACAAACATTTTAAAACTGAGCACCCTGTCGCGTGTTGAGGTCCCTGAATTTGCCAACATAATCTTGCGCTCTAAGTAATAAACTGATAAAAGGTAATGAATAATTGTGGTTTTAATGAATTATAGGTCTTTTAATTTTAATTTGTCAGCGCATATGATGCTCGCCTTGCCGCACAGGCCAGATGCACAGACCACGTCTAAGTATATGTCATGAATTCTACAACAGAAATCTGCATAAAATTTTACACCGGATATACTGTCCAGCGTTGCACGCCGAAACATAATCAAAGATTAATCGCTCTTTCCTGCGTCCATGCCTGTGTCCAATCCCTCATGTCGAGGCGGCATGCCTGTTATATCAAAACGTTAGTTGCGTGAAATTCAGCCCCAGCGAATAGAAAAAGCACCTTTGTTTATTGTACCTTACCGTATAAAGACTGTCGTCTGCTTGCGCCATTACGAATGCAAGTGGTTAGCGACTTTGCAAAAGCGAGGCGCTTTCGGGTCTTTAGCATCGAGAGGAATGCTCTCCGCTTCTAAACGTCTGCGGACAGCTCATGCCATATTCGCCCACACTATTTCTTTCATCTTATATCGAGGCAACGAGTCAGGGTGAGGACCGCACAAATATATAAGGTCTCTGCTGTGGGGTCCAGTGTGACGTTCTCTGCTTGTGCTCGGATTTAGCATTTAGAACTAAGTCCACTTTTATTCAAATACTAATTTCCACGCGCGCTCAGTTCTCCCGCTGTTATGTCCTGGGATAGTGCCATCCGTCAAGCGATCCCCGCAGAATGGAGGTTCACCCCAGTTTCGTGAAGTATGGTCTGTCTATGTCTCTAATCAGGACTGGGGGCCAAGACTGGGTGGATGAATAACTGCTTCGTGTGTACCGTTCGAGCGACATATCCCATCATCATGATTATCAGCCTGACTACGCCCAGTGCAGGAAAAAGGCCTCTCGGATATCTCTCCAGTTGACCCTGTTCTGTGCTAGTGGCGGCCACCGTATCCTCTCAAACATCTTAATCTTATCCGTCCGCCCAATTATCTGCCACCTCCTGCTAGCCATTCGTTCACTTCAAATCCAGTCGGTTGGCACTCAGGACCATCTCTTATCTTGCCGTCGCATTACTTACACTGCCTAACCTTATTTCTCTCTGTTGCTTTCGCGTAGGATTGCATTAACGATTGATTGCTCCCTGACCCACTCTGCCCTACTCCTGTCTTTTAAGGTTACACTTATCATTTTTCATTCAATAGCTGGCAGCGCTGTCCTTATGTTAATAGGAGACGCGGGTCTCGTTATGATTATTTTTATTATTGCATATGTCACAATAATATTAGGTGTGCAGATGTGTTTATTTTTCTGTTCTCAAGAATCCGATTAGCTTCACTATATCTCAATTACTTCAATATTATAGGAAAACAACTGCAGCCTAATTAGTTAATTTCGTATGGGTTGTTAAGACACTTTCTATATTTTTAGCTTCGATTAAAATAGGGCTGTTGCCGAAGACCTGCCATCTGAGTTATCCTAATTATATTGACACGAGGATTGGAAGTAGAAGAAGAAAGAGATCGCAGCCTGGCCTTGGGGCCCGGCAGAGGACAGATGCATAGGTTGGTCTGACCTCAGTCTGTCTTGGGATCTCAGGGAGTTGTTGCTGCTGTGCTGCTAGGCGCACCTCGTCCCGGCGATGTGACAGACGGCGCGCTGGGAGGCAGCTGGAGGGCTTGTAATTCCTCCCTGACGATCGACCTGATTAGGTCCCGTAAAACGGCCGCATCACTCCCTAGCGGCATCGAAGAAACAGCGGGCCCAAGCGTGCTTACATCCCGATTGTATTGCCGGGCTCGTTGCAGGAGCGTCGTCTCCATGGTAGTCGCTTCAGTGAGGAATTCGGCAACAGAACGCGGTGGACTGCGCACAAGACCGGCGAAAAGTTCCTGCTTGACCCCGCGCATGAGGTGGCGAAGCTTCGTCTCCTCCGCCATGGATGGGTCAGCACGCTTGAAGAGGCGCGTCATGTCCTCTACATACATGCGGACGCTTTCGTTAGTCCGCTGGTTACGGGAGCGAAGCGCTGCTTCAGCTTTCTCCCGGCGGTCTGCGTTGGGGAATGTAGCTATGAGATTTTGGTGAAATGTCTCCCAGGTGGACAGGTTGCTCTCGTGGTTCTCGTACCATGTCCTAGCGGAGTCCTCGAGCGCAAAATACACATTATGGAGCTTACGGTCGTCGCTCCAACCGTTGTAGCGGGTGACCCGCTCGAAGGTGTCCACCCAGTCTTCCTCATCTTCGTACACGTCGCCGTAAAAGATGGCGGTGTTCGCGGCGTGTGGTAGAAGATGGGCGCCGGGAACCTACTGTCTGTGGCCATTTCCGGTGGGACCGTCGGTCGAGGCTGTGTCTTCCTCGTCGGGTTGTCAAGAGGCCCGAACTCAGGTGTCTCACCGCGGAGGAGGCGGCTTGGGCGCTGATGGACCGGTGTGAGTGCCGTCTTTATCTCGTAGGCGTACGCAGGTCGGGAAGCGCACCCAGCACCTCCACCAGATGTGTAACAGTTGTTACGTTTCTGCTTACGTTTCTGTGTAACAGTGTAACGTTTCTGCTTGTTGTGCCATCCCAGTTACGCTCCGAAATCTTAAGCGCTTGTCATGATGAACCATCCGCCGGCCACTTGGGGGTTAGTCGCACACTGGCAAAGATTCGGCTTAAGTATTACTGGCCCATTTACTCCCATCCGTGCGTAGATACGTAACAACATGCCGGGATTGCCAACGGCGCAAATGTCCTCCTCTGAAGCCAGCCGGCTTTCTGCAGCCCATAGCACCACCAAAGACCCCTTTTCAGCAAATTGGCATAGACCTCCTCGGCCTTTTTCCGAAGTCGACCAGAGGAAACCGGTGGATTGCGGTCGCGACAGATTATTTGACCCGATACGCTGAGACCACGTCAATTGCAAACGGTACTGCTGCTGAAGTCGCCGACTTCTTCGTCCACAACTACGTCCTGCGTCATGGCGCTCCTGCAGCTATCATTACTGACCGTGGAGCTGCATTTACGGCCCGCTTCACTCAGGCTGTACTCAAGCTCACGCACACCAGCCATAGACGTACAACAGCCTACCACCCGCAGACAAATGGCTTGGTAGAACGCCTCAACAGGACCTTGTCTGACATGCTTTCCATGTATATTGATATCGAGCACAAGAGATGGGACGAAATTCTCCCATACGCAACATTCGCGTATAATACCGCGCAGCAAGAGTCGACGCAGTTCACTCTGTTCGAACTAGTCTTCGGTCGACAGGTTACCACCCCCCTCGATGCTATGCTACCCGTGGACCCCCCTGACAGTGAGAGTGAACTTGTTGTCGACGTCGCCACCTATGTTCAGCGCGCGGAAGAAGCACGGCAACTGGCCAGACACCGCATTCACCGTCAGCAGCAGATTGATGCTGACCGCTACAACCTTGGACGCCGCTACGTTACCTACCACCCAGGCGACTATGTGTGGGTTTGGACGCCCGTTCGTCGTCGCGGGCTGTCCGAAAAGTTACTGCGCCGCTACTTCGGCCCTTACCTTGTCCGCCGCCTCAGCGACGTAACGTACGAAGTTGCACCAGCCTCGCCAGCTTGTTCATCGCACAATGGCAAGCCCAGCGACGTTGTGCATGTGGTGCGAATGAAGCCGTACTACGAGCGACCCCCCGAGTGACTTTCCGGCTGCATGTAGTCATATTCCGTGATGTCAGACTCGTGGTGTACCTCTTGAACACTTTTTCTCCCCGCTATTCGGTCTGACGGTTACACCGCATCGGGGCGATGCTCCTGAAGAGGGGGCAGTGACACGAGGATTGGAAGTAGAAGAAGAAAGAGATAGCAGCCTCTAGAAGTAGACGACGCTGAAGTGTAGGTCCGTTTCTCTGGTGCCCTCGTTCAGCCGCTGCAGTTCCTTTTCAGTGTAACAACTGTTACAATATTGTTGTTGAAATGTATCATCAAATAAAAAGGTTAAATTTCGTCCAAGCACAATGAATATGAAGTGTAGTGAGGTGACAATATGGTCCACAAAATATGAATTGTTTCACTCAGCCAAATAAAACTGCCATAGCTCCATAGTTTAATTTTTCTCAGCTCAAGGGCATAACATTTTTGAAATTGCACCATAAAAACAATAAAATTTCCGTAAGCTTTATCATGTCGTAAAAAACACGAAGCAGAAAAAAATCTGTTTTCAAATGCGCGCGACAACCCTTCGAAAGTAGTTGTAGAGGCCTAATAAACAGTGAAATGCGGCCGTTCAATAAGGTTTTCACAGTATTGAGTAATGGCAGGTAGTGGGGAAGGGGAACAACGTTCAAACAAAACTATAGAGTCAGCCATCGGGAGGCGGTCGTGGCAAGCGACGGGTGCTATGTCTCTGCCGTATGTAGCTCCTAAATTGCGATTGCCGGGCTTGGTAGTCGCGAAATATGTAGATTTTTTAGTGAATGTGGGTGAAATTTAGACTTCGAAACCATTTAGGCAGAATATTTATAGACTGTGCTGATCCTGAATATGCCTTTTTTTCTCAATCGAAGCTTTCACCTTTTTTTTGAAAATTTAAATACCTGCATCTCCCATAATATTGAACCGTTTTCGCTAGCCTCCTCTTTCCTGCCCCTTTGGTGAGTAGCGGTAACATGCAGCTGTTATGTTCTTTTCTCGACAGGGAAGTTGGTAAACTGTCGTTCATGATCTGAGAGAAGCTGTCGTCAAATGTGCTTTTTTCTACACCCGCTATCCGCATCAGCGGTCAATGCCTTCGCTAAGTTGACGTATTCTATTACCTCTTCGAGCACCGGGCGGCAAAATGTAAATTGCTGTTGGCCTCTTAGACTGTCTAACATAAGTTTGGTTTGCAGCATAGTTAATTTTTATATCTACAGTGCCACTCTGCCTGTCCAATTCGTTGATATTTTTGATATTGCCTTGCTACGTGACTCAGGAGATTAAGTGCATAGGTAATTTTTATATTCACAGTGCCACTCTGCCTCTTTTATTCATTGACCTTGTCTTCCAATTCATCTCCTGAGTGACTTAGCAAGGCAATGTCACATTTAAGCATTTCAGCAGGCATGATATCATCCTTGAGTTGTGGAAGAATCACTCGAGAGCAAAGTCGCACCCGAAATATGTAGGGACTTGTGGATTTCTGGAAGGCATTTTAAAGGGTTCAGATGGAACAGGAACCCTTTTTGTCTAGGTGTAATAATATAAGCTTCGGAAGCGCGGTTTCAGCGAGAGTCCACAATTGGGAACAAAATTCTCCAGGGCTCGCAACTAATGATATTGGCTAATAGGTGTGAAGTGCTCTGATGTTCGGCTGAATTCTCTAGCACGCATTGCTGAGTCCAAGTCATAGTTTCATTTCCAGAAGTGTTATGTCGACCACCGGCTGAAAACAAAGGTATACGCACTTGTTGTCGATCGTGTGTGGGCACTTTTGTCTCCTACAGTACCTCTTGCGAAACAGGTTTTTCCAGCAAAACACACCGTGTGCACTTGTATGCGAACACAGGTGCTTCTTTTTGTGGGTGAGAATTGAGCATGATGCAGAAAAAAGCACCCTTTCTGAATGTTTTCGTTGGAACATACTCGCTTCTGGTCCAACTTCTAGGTACCTTATGGGTAGCTTGTGCGAGCCCCAAGCCATGCGCACTAGTATCCCTGCGCTCAATGGTGCCTGATTCACCTCTGCCAACGGATGAATCGCGTAGCCCAAAACAGCCGAATCACATTATGGATAGGATACTCACATTCGCAGACTCCCAGCCCTAGCTGTTTGATTCCTTATTAAGACTACTTTTGAGAAGTAGAAAATGAAACAAACTTATGGTGCTTTCTTAGCATGATACAAATTGTTAATGTTTCTACCGCCTTGCTCAAGTGATACTTAGATTTAGTAAGAAGTAACTGTGGAGACCTTTTGAATGTATTGAATATGTAACGCGTCGCCGTGTTCGGATTTGTATCCGTCGGCTTGCTGCTGTTTTAAACTCTGTGAACTAAAATTCCTCTGCAACGCAATATGATGCAATGAACAGCGATGATTCTAGCTTGGGAGTCAAGTATATAGTCAGTGAGCTTCGCTGCAACCATAACTTCTTATTCTTGTACGCAGGGTTGCGGCTGCATTTGGACTGGCCACCGTGGACACTAGTCAATGGTTTTGCCCTGGTGGAGTGGGCGTTTGCAGAGATATTCTAATTGTTCTTTTGAGAAATATTCAGTCAACAGCTATTGTAACATAAAATATTAAAAGCAAACTAAGCGCCGTCTTTGTGGACCTTTATTCTTTCACTCCCTCCTTTATCCTTTCCCTTACGGCGCGGTTCAGGTGTCCAACGATATATGAGACAGATACTGCGCCATTTCCTTTCCCCAAAAACCAATTATATATATATATATATATATATATATATATATATATATATATATATATATATATATATATATATATATATATATATATATATATTTTCGTTACGACTGTAGGAATCTTAAGTAAACAAGCACCAGCGTGATATAAATTTCGTTTTAGCATAATTCTTACCTTAACATCATCGCCTCTTCGCCTGCTATATTTTTCTTCCAAAACAGACTGAATATCATTAAATTTGTCAGCTGAAGAGACCGTGGATTTTTGGCTGAAAAAAATTCGTAATCAACACTCTCCTGAAGTAGTAATGCGTATGAATTCAATTCTTAAAACCGTTCTTTATTTAATACAGGGTGCTTCAGGGAAGACTTCATTCTCAAAAAAAGGCTCTTCGAGGTAAAAATGTGCCTTTTCAAGCTTATTATTACCAGTGTTGGCAGCCACTGGAAAGCCTTTGAATCGTCTGGGTAGAGAGCTGGTTTGCAAATTTCTAATTATTAAACATTTAGAGTTCGCTGTCTAGTAGCAATTAGGAATTTGTAGCTGGTATTTAGTATTGTCTTGCCAGTTTTTAGAATTTTGAAACGCTGTTACTCTTGGCGCTGTGACACGACGAAATTTGGCTATTTTACCGGTTACGTGCGCTGCAAATTAAGGTTGCTTTGACTGAATGCTTTTCGAAAGCGCATTTATTTTGGCCCAATGAAGCCAAATTTTCTGGAGGCACAGCGCCGTAAATTATCGCGTAATGAAATTTCTAAAAACTCTTATGGCTATCATTACCAATTAGAGGCAAATTTCTAGTTGCAACCAGTTCAAAATAGTTATTAAAGTCAATTATCACAAATTTGTTAACTGACTTGGTATAATTAAGACAATTCACCTGCGGTGCCCGCCAAGACTGGCAAAGCTATGAGGCAAAAGCCATATTTTTAAACCAAAAGTCCTTTTTGTTTAAAAGCACTTAGTTTTCCCTAAAGCACCCTCTGTACGCAAGGTTTCGGAGGGTAGCATTTTTGATCAAATTTTTTATGCGTGATGCCACTTTTTCACAGAGGCCTTTATACTAACTCGGAGTTAAACGTTCCTGAAGAGTGAGTTCCCATGACGGTTACAAGTCGGAAACACGAGTGTTCCGCCTTGACTGGCACTCGAGAATGGAAGAATTTCAGAATACGGGGTCAGTCGAATGGGCTTGGGGAGTGTTTTTGCGGGAGCCACAGCCATCCAAAGTGGCATCGGCACAGTTAATCCTACCTCTATTGTGCAAATAATATCTGGGCTACAATGTGATTGGTTTTACACTGGTTTCAAGTTTCACAAAGATTACTTGCGTTTCCTTTCCTGTTTAAGGCGGCGCACGGCGCAGACTCTGGGTCGGTTTTATTGGCTTGCAAGGAAACATTAGAGGCTTTTACAATGCTGTTAGTAATTTACTATAGCTTTGAACTTGGACCGGTACGCGCAAATGTCGGTTGCTTCGAATTCGACCGCAACAAAAAAAATGACTGGAGATTTGCATAGTAAATCAAATGCGAAGTACAGGCGCTACCACTGCTTACCCCTGCTATACCTTGCTATGCATTGTGGCACTATGTTATCCATGAGCAATGCAGACGTTCTTCAGTTTCGGCATTAACAGAACTGGAGCAGTGTGATGATGACGAAGGGCGATAAGCCAAGGGCAAGGAAGTTCTAAGGAAGCATCGCGCGTACACATATGCTGCGGGTGAAGGCTTAGTGGCGATTGACGGGAGGGGAGAGTTGCCGGTGCGCCTCAAGTCATCATCATCATCATCAGCCCTACTACACCCACTGCAGGGCAAAGGCCTCTCCCATGTCTCTCCAATTAACCCTATCCTTTGCCAGCTGCATCCACCCTTTGCCTGCAAACTTCTTAATCTCATCCGCCCATCTAACCTTCTGCCGCCCCCTGCTACGCTTACTTTCTCTTGGAACCCACTCTGTTACCCTTAAAGACCAGCGGTTATCTTGCCTTCGCATTACATGCCCTGCCCAAGCCCATTTCTTTTTCTTGATTTCGACTAGGATGTCATTAACCCGTGTTTGTTCCCTCACCCACTCTGCCCGCTTCCGATCTCTTAACGTTACACCTATCATTTTTCTTTCCATGGCTCGCTGCGTTGTCCTTAACTTAAGCTGAACTCTTTTCGTTAGCCTCCACGTTTCTGCCCCGTAGGTGAGTACCGGTAAGATTATGCTGTTGTACACTTTCCTCTTGAGGGAAATTGGCAAACTGCCACTCATGATCTGCGAGAATTTGCCATATGCGCTCCACCCCATTCTTATCCTTCTAGTTATCTCCCTCTCATGATCCGGATCAGCTGTCACTACCTGCCCTAAGTAGACGTATTCCGGCACAATTTCTAGGCTCTCGCTGCCAATTGTGAACTGTTGTTCCCTTGCTAGGCTGTTGAACATTACCTTGGTTTTCTGCATGTTAATTTTTAGACCCATCGATCTGCTCTGCCTGTCTAACTCGTTGATCATGATTTGCAGTTCACCTCCTGAGTGACTCAGCAAGGCAATGTCATCAGCAAATCTCAGATTATTTAGATATTCTTCATTTATTCTTATTCCCAACTGTTCCCAATTCAGGCCTCGAAATACCTCCTGCAAACATGCGGTGAACAGCATTGGCGAGATCGTGTCTCCTTGCCTGACGCCCTTCCTTATTGGAATTTTATTGCTGACTTTATGGAGGACTATAGTAGCTGTGCAGTTGCTGTATATATCTTCCAGTATTTTGACATAAGGCTCTTCTACCCCCTGATTACGCAATGCCTGTATGACTGCTGAGTACATGCGCCTCATGTACATGTAGACAAATTGGCCTCCATAGAAGCCCGAAATCAGTCCAAATAGAAAATTTTAAAATTAGCAAAAGGGTAGAAAAGTGGGCAAATTGCGAAGGATCTATGTTGATGCGGCACCAAGCGTAGGAGGACGAACGAAAAAAAAAAACTTGGCCGAATCTGTGCTGTCATTAAGAGGCATGATGCACCGCGGGAGAGAAGAAACGGGTGTGGAGTGATCGAGTCACTCCGATCCGTTTCGTTATAGTGCTTACGGGGTGGTATACTCCATTCCTTTTTCTGGTGGTCCGCATTGCACGGGTAAGAGTGCACGCTGTCTGAACGTTCGTCTTCGGGAACATGCTAGGTAACTTGATGGCGGTTCGGGGCCTCACATGACCAAGCATGTCAAGAGTCATAAGTGCACACTACTCTCTGAACAAACGCTTCTCCTGTAGAGACAGAGATAAGACTGCCCGGGAGATCATGGAGGCTTTTGGAATAAGAAACGCAGCTGATACCTGAGTGAGTGTGCGATCACTTTTGTTACCCTACACAGAATTGACTTTCTTGACAATCACTATTCTTGTAATAGGGTTTGAGTTGTGGTGTTGTTCCATGTGCTCTTCTTTTTTTGGGGCGAGAAGTGCAATCATGATATGGACTGCCCATGTGATGTCATTCTGTTTTTCCTTCTTCAATTTTGTGTAAATTTCGTGTCGTAATAAATTTTTCAGCTGATCGTGAACACTTGTTCTGTCCTTAGTCGTTCGTTTCTTGCCGCAACAACATCTAAAATTTTAACTAGCCCGGAAATGAACAGAAAGCTTTATCGTATAAAATTAACTTTTCGCAAAGGTACTGTGGAGTTCGCTGACCTTTCCGCGGACTGGTCGGTCTCGTGGACACAAAGAAGGCCGCAGCAGTGGGGTCGGAAGTCGCCAACAAAGCGGCCCATCCCGTCTCTGCGTCCCTTTAGTGCGGCGGACGTCCTTGTTTACTCCGTGCCGTCACGGGCATAGCCCGTCTTAAGAAGCCTAACCATATACAGGTGTTTACATGTCTTCGTTGTCAAGGGGCCGACGAGGTTTCGAGAACGCACCAGATACGGCTGAGTATTATCCGAGTGACCGGAAACCCACTATTTCCGTAACGACTGTCTTCTTCTTTTGCGGTGTGTTCTGTAAACAACTTTAGGGATCGTCTCGTCGGCATATCTTCGTCGCATGTGCGAAAGATATAGGAAAGTGGTAACGGCTGGGCCACGGGTGCCGTGGGAGAGAGTAGTCGCGTTTGTGTTGTTTGTATATTTGATTGCAACCTCTCCTTTCCCAAATGTTTAATCACCATTCTTTCCCCAATCTGTGATTAGTTTGGTGGAAACCTTATTTTCCTTTTCCTAACCACTGATTGGTGAGGTGAGTCGCTTGTAATCTTATTGGTTGCTTTCCCCGCTAAGGGCAGAGACAGAGGGTTTAAGAGCAAGTGCTCAGGGGTGAACGATGGCTGAAGTCATCTGATCAACGCTTTAGTCATGTAAATAGTTTTCACCTTGTTTTTTCTTCTTGTTTTATTGATGTTGTAAATAAATAGTTAACCTGCCTCTTTCTTCGAGTAACGTGACTGTTTGGGAGTTAACACCACCGGGTTATCAAGAAACCCCGATTTCATCATCAACAAGGTGTTTCCTCTCATCACCACCTGAAGAAGGAAACTCAACTGTTACTGCATATTTTTTCCCATGCATGGCCTCTGAGATGGTGCGCGCTGAGGTTATGCGGAGGCCATGCGCATTGGACAGCATAGCTGCACCAATTAAAACTGCAGCAACGGAGGCATGCAAGCGAATGCTCGATAATACAACGCGGTCGATTTTGTAACTGTCCTGCTTTATTTTCTCAAAAAAAATTTCACAAAATGAACAACACCCATTTAGAGCAAAAAAGCAATTCACAAAAAGAAAAACCTCTGAGGAATGGTATGCATTCCGCCGTTCAGTGACGGGAATTTCACTGAACAAAAGAAAACAAAACAAAACGCAGTGTAGGAATACATTCCAAGAGGAAATCTTGTATAATCGATGGAGCCCAGCACAAAATCGAGCAAAAAAGATGCGAGAAGGCTACAGAGAGATGTAAAAAATTGAGCTGAATGGGAGCTCCGAGTGCTTGACCTATATAAAATGTTAGAGCTGAAACAGGGCTAAAAAACTTTTATCTTGGCTGAACCTGATACAGTCCTGTGCTAGTGGCGGAAACCGTATCCCTGCAAACTTCAACTCATGCGCCAACCTATTTTCCTGCTGCCTCCTGCAAGGCGTCTGTTCCCTTGGAATCTAGTCAGTTGCCCTTAAAGGTGCACTGAACAGGAATCTGAACTCGTCTTTTCGCCGCGGGAACTCTATCTACACGTTCCAGGTATTCTTAAAAACTCTATTATTGTAGTGTGCGGGCTATTTCCCTAATTAAATTCGGATTAAATGTCCCGACCCCCACCTTTGTTTTAACTCGAAGCTGAAGGAAGGAGGAGTCAACCAACGCGTACACTTGCTTCCAGTCCTGTGGCGGCTTGCCGCACTGCCAGCGGCGGATTGATACGTCAATCAAATTGTCCAGGCGTATTTTTATTTCCGCGGGCCTAACCTGTGGCTCTGTTGTCTGCGATGGAAAGTTTTTTTTTTTTTTACAGAAACCTAAACCCCGAAATAAAAGCGAAAGCGAAGCCGCTACAGGACTGGCTGAAAGATACTCCACACGTTGGTTGACGCCTCCAGCCTTCAGTGTGGAGTTCAAAAAAAGGCTTGAGCCACGGCGTTTAATGTTATTTAAATTCGGGAAATCGGCCGCACAAGACAATAATTGGAGGTCTCTAAGAATGTTCGGAACATGTTGATCGAGTTCCCGCGCTAAGAAGACGTGTTGGGATTCCTCTTTAGTGCACCTTTATTTAAGGACCATCGGTTGTTTTGACTTCGCATTACATGTGCTACCTAAGCCCAATTCTTCCTCTTGTCATCTTTCTTTCCTCAGTGCATGGCGCTGTATTTACATATTGTTACAGGTTCTATTTACAAATAATAATTACAAGGCAGGTCGAGAGGAGCCTGGTGCGCCGGCGGCAGGATCCTTGACTTCCTCTTCTACTTCCAGCAGCCGCACGTCTTCTTTTTCCTCACAGCCCATGCGCAGCACGTGACATTTCCCCGTTCGCAGACGAAGCCCTCTGGGCCAGTTAATCAGTCGGGGTCCCGAGAGTGGAATGGCTTCAGCCGTGCGACATGCACGACCTGGGTTGTCCTTGAGCGGCGTCCTTGCGTTGATTGGGGAGAGATGACATAGTTGAGGTCATTGAGGCGAGCAACAACGATGAACGGGCCTGTGTAGTGGGATAGCAGCTTTTCTGATAAGCCACGCTTGCGTAGGGGCGTCCACAACCATACAACGTCACCGGGCAGGTAGGAGACATCCTTGCGCCGGCGGTCATAACGCTGCTTAGAGCGATGCTGTGATGCCAAGGTGCGTATCCGGGCAATCCGACGGGCTTTTTCAGCGCGACATAGAGTGTTGGCAATAGAAGGCTCGGTGTCGAGAGAGAAAGGTAAGATGATGTCGAGGGAGCTTCGAGGCGGACGGGCATAAAGAAGGAAGAATGGGCTGTAACCAGTTATTTCATGCCTCGACGTGTTATAGGCGTATGTAATGAAGGGAAGCACGTCGTCCCAGTTCTTATGGCGGGAATCGACATACATGGCCAGCATGGTCGTGAGTGTCCGATTGGTACGTTCAACCAGTCTATTAGTCTGGGGGTGGTACGGCGTTGAGTGGCGAAAATGGCATGAACTAAGACGCAGAAGCTCTTCCACAACGTCTGCCGTAAACTGGCGACCGCGGTCACTGATAACAACTCGAGGAGGTCCATGCCGGAGGATGACAGCACAAAGAAGGAAGAGCGAGACCTCAGCAGCGGTGGCGCAAGGTAGGGCGGCGGTCTCACAGTAACGGGTGTGGTGATCAACGCACACTATAATCCAGCGGTTACCGTTGGACGAGCGGGGAAACGGACCGAGCAGATCGAGTCCAACTTGGTTTATATTACATTGAAATTAGGTGCGTGCATGTTATCGTTATTTCTGTTTTCAAAAATATACTTAGTTTCAGTTTGTCTGGATTATTTCCCATTTTATAAGAAAACTAACTGAATCCTAACTAGTTTATTTCTAACGGGTCGATAAGACACTTTCTTTATTTTTTGGTTTCGATTGAAATGGAGCGGCAGCCAAAGATCTGCCGTCTTGATTTATCCTAACTATATTGTTTTTTAAGTATATCATCATTACAAAATGTTAAATTTTCTCCAAACACCATAATTATGAAGTGTAGTTACGTGACATTATTGCTCCCAAAATTAGAAATATTCCACTCAGCGAAACGAATACAAAACAGCTCCATGGCTTATTTCTTCCTGAACTCAACGGTGCGAGATCATTGCAATTCCGCTATAAAAACCATAACAAAAACTTCCGCAAGGCTAGTCTTGTTGGCAAAAAACACGAAGCTGAGGAAATCGAATTTGAAATGTGCGCGCCCGCCATTCGGAGATCGTTGTACAGGCTTTAAAAAGAGCGGAATCAGGACGTTCTAACAAAATTTTAACATTAGTCAGTAATGCCGAGTAGTGAGGAAAGGAGCCAGCATTAAAACAGTTACAAGATGGCGGCCATTGGTGACGCGGTCGTGGCAAGCGAAAGGCGCTGTGTCCTGCCGCATTGCGTCCTAAATCGCAGGGATTTGTTGGCACGAAGTATAAAGATATTTTAGTGGCTGGAATTCAGAATTAGGCCATGAAATTTTCAGACAGGAAATTTGTTTATCCCGAATATGCTTTTTTTCCAAAATCGTAACTTCCGTGTTTATTGACAATTAAATGACCCGCGCCTGTCCTAAGTTGAACCTTTTTCGCTAGTATCCACGCTACTGCCCTATTCGTGGGTACCGGTAAGATGCTGCTGTTATGCACTCTACTATACAGGGATATTGGTGAACAGCCATTCACGATCTGAGAGAACCTGCCAAATGCGCTCCACCCCATTTTCTTTTTTCTGTTATTTTACACTCGTGATCCGGTTCAGCGGTCAATATCTGCCCTAAGTACACGTGTTCCCTTACTACTTCCTGCACTTGAGCACCACTTGCAAGCTGGCGCTGACTTCCGAGACTGAGGACATAGCTCTGGTTTTCTGCATAATTAATCCTTTGATCTATAGTACTGCTCTGCCTGTCTAATTTATTACTCATAGTTTGCAATTCGTCTCCATAGGGACGTAGCAAAGCAATGTCATTTCCCAGAATTTCAGCAGGCATGATACCATCCGTGAGGTGTGGAACAATCACTGGAAAGCAAATATCGCAGCCAAAATTCGTAGAAAATTGTGGATGATGACTTCAAAGCCATCAGGTGGCACCATTTTGATCTTGTTGTTATGATAGGCGCTTCAGAAGCGTGGGTTCAGCGAGAGTGTGCTATAGGGGACAAAATTCTACAGGACACGCAACTGATGATATTGTCTGATAGGTATGAAGTGCGTTTTTATTAGGACGATTTCGCTAGCACGTATTATGCAGTCCAAGGCGCAGTTTCATCTCCACAAGTGTTATGTGCAACTACCGGCTGATAACAAAGCTATATGCATTGGTTGTCGATTGCGTGTCCTGGGCACATTTGTCCCCAATAGTACCTCTTGAGAAACAGGTTTCCCCAGCAAAACAGACTGTACACCATATGCGAGCACACATGCTTCTTTTTGTGTGTCAAAATTGAGCATGTTGCAGGTAACAGCTCCCTTTCTGAAACGTTTCTTCGGAACCATCTCGCTCGTTCCAATTTTTCGGTAACTTGCGGGTAGATTGTGGGATCCTTGAGTCATGCGCTACAAGTGTCCCTATGCTCATGAATGCCAGATTCACCTCTGCCAAGAGATGAAGTGCGTAGCGGAAGACAGCCGAAGCGGACTATGGATAGTATACTTACACTTGCAAGCACTCTTTCATTTCCGTTTGCTTCCATAACAAGACTATTTTTGAGAACAGCTAAGTGATACAAATTTATGGTGCCCTTTTATATCAGACACATTGTTGATATTTCTACCGTCTGTGGAAGGAAGCAGGTGGGGAAAACTTTAGGATGTATTGGTAGTGTAAGCTATAGGGAGATTGACTGCAGAAAGAGCTCAACCAGAAAATAAAAGGTGTGCTATAAATTGCACCCAATGCACTGTGAGAATGGCATTGTCGGCGTCTCGGCACTTCTATCCGGCAGCTTGCTGCTGTTTTTGAGCACTCTCTAAAAAAAACGTTACTGAAATGCAATATGCTACAATGAACAGTCATGATTCTTAGCTTTGAAGCCATGAACATATTGAGAAGCTTACCAGCAACAATAACTTCTTATTCTTGTACGCAGGGTGGCGGTTGGATTTGGACTGTCCACCGTGGGCACCAGTGAACGGTCCGGACGTGGTGGAGTGGGCGTTTGCTGGAATGTTTTAATTTTTCTTTTGAGAAATTTTCAGTCACTAGGTATTGTAGCCTAACTTCATAAAGATAAAGCAAGCGCCGCCTCGTTTAGAGTTTTCGTTAGAAATGCATAAATCTTAGATAACTACCAGTGTCTAGAACTTTCTTTTTACATAATGCATACCAGTACGTCATCGCCTCCTAGAAGTTTCTAGCGAAACAGAATGAAACTCATTTTTACGTCTCCAAGTTAAAGAGGCCGTGGAATCTCCCCTAGAAAAATAAAGCCGTGTTCCACACTCTCCTGACGTAGTAATTTTTCTGAAATCAGTTGTGGAATCTATTGTTCGTATAATATAAGGTGTTTAAGTGAAGGCTTAAGTAAATCTAAAAAAAATGTGTTTTTTGGGGTAAAACTATGGCTTTTTAGCATAGTATTACTAGTGTTTGCGGGCTGCAGAAAGCCTTTCAAACGTCTAATATAGCGAGCTGGTTAACTAAATTTAATAATTACATTTTTAACTGTTAAAGTAAGGTGCGCAGCTTAGGGGGGGGGATCACAGATTTGTTGTCAGTCCTTAATATTATCCCTATGAGCTTTTAGAATTTATAAAAGGCAATTACCCTTGAGGATGTGGCTCGACAAAATCTGAATTTTTGAGTAAAGTGCGCTGTGAAGGTTTCATTGCGTTTATGGTTTTCGAAAGCTCATATCTATTGGCACGTTCGAACCAAATTTCCTCGAGGAACAGCGCCGCAGATAATTGAGGTTTCGAAATTCTAAAAACAGAGATGCCTGTCATTAACCACCAGCTGCAAATTTTGAATTGCAATCAATTGCCTATACTTAATATAATTCCTCAGGAAGATGAGGTCACGAATCGCCAGAAGACTGCTGTCATCCCTTATGTCCATGCATTATCACACCGTCTGAAGAAAGTGGGGCGAAAATTTCTAGTTGATGTTGTATTTTCGTCTCGCAGAAAATAAAGCAACATTTTCCGAGCTGTGCAGTGGAAGCGAGAGTCCCTACTAGGAAGGACGATTGGTGGTGGTTGTACCACAGCACACGCAGAGAGGAGGGTTGAGTGCGTCGAAGGTGTAGTATACAAGATGCGGTGGGTGGTATGTTGGCCAGACTGGGCGATGTCTTAACGAACGGCTGAGGGAGCATTACAATTCTTTGGACAGGGCAGCCAGTTCGAATTTGGCGCGGCACTGCCGGCAACCTAAGCACACGTGCACCCCATTGCTTCATCAGACATCCGTCATCTTTAAACATAAAGATCAGATAGTGAGGGAACTAGTAGAGGCATATCATATTGACAAGAGGGGTGCAGCATGCATTAGCAAGCCCTCATTATCATTGGCTAACCACGAAATCACCTGTTTGGAGCATGCATTTGCAGCAAGGTAGATTTATTGTGTTCAATGATGACGCAGTGTTTCTTGAATATTTTTTGTTCTGTGTAGTGTTTGGCGGGAATAGTATATGTACACACGTGCGTAATAAATCACCAGTTGAAAGTCAGCGCTCGTGTCGCCGTGTTTGTTCCGTCCTTGTGTTTTTTCCGCGCTGTTTTACCATACCTCTGGAGACTTGAGACAAATGGATGGCGCTTTTGGAACGTTAACACCGTGCTATTCAGCGCGTGGCACCAGGCTATAGGGCAAAGGAAAAAAAACTCAAGCACAACTGAGGACCGAAAAATGGCGTTTGTAGTCTGCACTTGTAACGTCCCCTTGCTTCTTCATTGTCTCGCGTGTCGCTACGAACCTGGATGCGTTGGAAGTTTTCTTTACGGCCAGAAAACAGATGGTTATGATGCCACAGGATTTCTTTTAGTTCTGACGCAATTCTTTAGTTAGCCTCATGCATCGCATATGGGCTGGCTCCGCAGCATAAGGTGCTATGTTTTGGAAAGGTAGGCTGACAAACAAGCAGCGCTACCACTCCACCTATACCCTGTAGCGTTCATCTTCATCGGGCTGCAGCCACCGTGGCAGCGCCTGCACAACAACGCGACCCTAAATTGCCTGCGTAGGAGGAACACTTGTCGACCGCTAATAGTGTCCTCTGGCTTACGAGCAGCTGTTTCAACTGATGATTGGAGAGGTGTGATGGACAATCACGGGTGCTTTCGTGCAGATATAAATGTGCTGCCAAATTTCACCCCGTTTGTTGTCATAGCCGGAGCCGTTTTGCACACGAAGCTGGGGCCGTGATATGTTTTAAATAATGCAACGCGGCCTCCAGAGAGCGGATTTTGTAGTGAATGTGTGCATCTGAAACAGAAAGTGCGCATCTGCTCTTATAAACTTTTTTTTTTTTGCTACCGAGGTGGCAGTAGGTTCGTAAACACGCTGTTTTGCATGTTTTCTGGACCGGCCTAGCTGCTGCAGGCGGTGCTTTGGGCTGTTTTATTGCGAAAATTTTTATTGCTATTTAAAAAGCGTGTATTTTAAATTGTGTCGTACTTGTGTAGAATAGAATTAAAAAGCTATGCGTTATCCACTTTCTTTTAAATATTGAATTAGCATCATGTTGCCAACTAGTAACACCCAGGTTAAAGCTTCAAAATACTTCAAACATTGCTATCTCGTGATTATTCTCGTAAATGTTTTCATTTTCAATGAATAGAAACTTTGGAATTCTGCGAAATGAGCCTTTAGGGACGAAGATTTCTGGTTTCCTATTTTAGTTCGCCCAGCGCAGAAGTGCTGCTTTAGCGTTCCCTGGAGTCAGTGAGGGGATTAATAATTTCGTGCTGCTCCAGCGTCAAGGTTTAATACTCGACTGTGTTATGTGAATCTCCTTCGGAGCTACAGAATCTTTCGCATAAAGCTCTGAGCCAGACTGAGTCAACAACTGTGGAATCGCCGAAAAACGCTCACTCTATGCACTGTTGATATGAATACACGATTACATCAAAAGTTAAACGCAGCACTCGCATGTGCAAAAACCTGGCTGCCTCGCCTGCAGCGCCGATAAGATGATCACCAAATGTATGGCAGCATCAACTCGATATGGAATGTGCGCCCGTGCTGCATGCGTGTGCGTCAGCTGATAGAGCTCGCCGCAATTCCCGCTGTTCTCTGTTGTCGTGCTCCGTTTTAATTTGGGTCCAACCTGTACGCCGGTAATTTTAGTTATCACCAAACGACAGCCGCCGCGGGAACCGCGATCATTCCTGGAGTCAACTGTCGCCGTCTGGGCAGAAACAATGTACCACTCTGTCCGGTAACTTCCAGACGGCTCTCTCCGGTGGTGCGTAGCGATTGATCTTACATCGGCAGTACGGTTATTTAGCCCAGATAAATATGTGCTGCCACTGGCAGCTAGAGCCCGGTAGCGTGATAAGCTGAATCAAACGTTAAGAATATCGTGCATGTCACCTAATGCGCTTTTTTTTGCTCACAACGCAGGTCGGGCCAGGTCGGCCAGGTCACCGTTCTAGACGATCCCTTGAATGCCGCAGTTGGTGAAGGCGTTGCTTTACAGCTTTTTGTTTCTGAAAGTTTTAATGTTAGTAAAAAAATGTGCTTTACTTCGCGCAAATCACTTTTAAATTTTTGATCAAATTAACCAGACAGTTTTGTGTACTGCTAACTGAGCATATTGTCAGCAACTGTAGTTCTTCCTGAATCCTTCACATCCTCAGTATAAAGATACAGCTGTGGCAGTCGCTCTAAGAAAGCCCTCGACTGGCATGATTTAATGAGTGTGGAGATGATCATTGAATGGAGTACTGAGGTTTCTTTACTACAGTATTATGACCTCCAGAACACTTAACATTCAATAAATAGCTACATACCGATCATATTCATGGCGAGAGCGCAATAGAAACAAGAAAACAACACCAGCGTAGAAGCAAAACGTGCTCGCAAGGAGGCTTCCCTGCAGCTTACGAGATGTAACGAGATGTAACATCACTGAATATTTTCCGGCAGTTCATTGAATAGCTGCCCTAGCCAGCCGTAAGTCCATGTATGGCGCTGTATTTAAACCCCCGACCACAGCGGCCGCGTATCCCTGGAGGCGAAACTCAAAAGGCACCCATGTGCTCGGTTTGTGCATCCATCGAGATATGTGATATAGTTACTGCTTCCTTTCCATTCGTCAAAGACCAATTTTCAACTTTTTTCGTGTATTCAATGGGAAAGTGTTATAATGGAGTAATTATTCATTGGCATCCTCCCAAGCGCAGCCATGAGACCACAAAGAAAGCTATACAGCATTATCACAAACTTCGCAGATGAAAAATTTGTCCTGGTCCGTGGTTTAATACCGGGACTGCCGCTTCACCGGAACAGTCGCTCTACCAACTGAGGTAAACCGGATCGGCAAGGTTATAGTAGGGCGAGAGTGATTCGATCAAATATTCGAAGGGAGAACAGTGTCGGTCAAATGTTTCGGGGAAATGATAGAAGGGGTGGAGCAGGATTCTACCACGGCACCTAGAAGACAGAGGGCTTCATTTAAACGCCACTGGTAGGACCGAAAACGCAGACACTTGGGAGACACGAGGCACTGTAGGCGAATATATAGCTGGTGGGAACTGGTTTTTTAGCGCATCGTTTTAGACCAAAATGTACTTTCGTAACTATCCGCGGTAATAAATTCCCGTGGCACAATTGTTGATCCTTTAATTAGTGCACATACCAGTCGTGGTTTAGTGTTCCCTTACCTCAGTACAGACACCAGGATTGCTTCTTGCGCCTGCTAGTGCTCATGGACATTGCAGACCGCAAAGGCGCATGAAAGGAGGTTAATTGCAGTGAACCGCGCCCTTGATTACAGGCTTTCTTGCAGGGTCAGCACAATATCGCTAACCACTGAGCCACCTGGGTTAACTCCAACGACATAATGTTCAGCTCGAAGAGGAGCAACTTGAAGGCAGCCTTGAAAGAACCCTTGAAAGCCATCAGACAGAGCAAGGGCGCTGGTAGTATCTGTGAGTAGAACCAGGTGATGGCGGCGGGCCGGCCAGAAGCGAAAACACTTAGACAAAACTAGGGTATGGCTGCCATCTATGTGGCGTCCTAGAACCAGCAACGAGGTTCCTGCAGTGCATGTATCTCATGCTTATAGACGAGGAGCAGTAACACAGTCACCCACAGACTTGGAGACTTGGGCATCAATTTTTACTGTGAGTGAACTGCTGAATATCCAAGGCACTGTTGCTGGGCAGGATCTATATAAGAGAAGAGCTGCATCTATGTAAGCCCAGCATTTTATATTGATGCTGGGCTTCACTCTCGATTCCAAAGTTACGGATGGCCTGTCTCTGCTATATGTCCACGAAGCGTGTATAAACACCACGTGCCGATTTGTCTCTTCAATTAACAAAAAAGTAGCCCTGATGAGAACGACGCACAAGAAAACGACGAAAGCAAGCCTTTTCTTTCCTTTTTATCTTATCATTCAAGGAGTTTACCGCGAATACCGTTGAAGATCGTATCCAGATAAAGATAATGAATTTAGAGACAAGGGACCAATCGGAAGAGAGCCGCCGTCGCAAAAGGTCGTGCATATCTTGCATGAATAATCATCGACGCAATTTTATATATGAACTTTTCTATAGGCATTAATCGCTTTCTGTATAGCTGTTGCCTTGTGCGTAAGAATGTGAATGCGAGCCGTAGTTGCCGCCACGCTTTCGTGCATTTTAATTTTCCTTAGCTGCAAAAAACGTGCGCTCGATGCAGCGCTACGTACAAAGAGCTCGATCAATGCCTGCTTTTCTCTTCTGCACAACAGACAGCGATTTCTCTGCTGGTGAGAAATTAAGCATTACAGTCCACTCTAGGGCAGGAATACGGCTACTAAGTAAAGCAGTGCAGATTTCATCGAAGCTTCACAGTTGGAGAAAAATTGGTCCTTGTTCGGTTATCGAAAATGTGACCAAAAGCAATGCGAGGTTGTCGGCTTTCCAACAAAGCTTACTCAGACGACTGGCAGATGGTAAGGCGAGGCTTAATTCATCAAATACTCGAAGCAGGTATGGACAGCAGTGCTGCCCAAGTTTTTGAGCACCTTCTTCGCATGCGGTGAGGTGCAGGGTTCGATCCGCACTGCCACTGGGTACCCACCAGTCATAGAATGGGTACAAGCTTTCTCCTGGTCTCGTGCTCAGCTTATTTAGGGTAAAATACTTGGAAAATTGGTCTTCGACCCCACGCTGAGAAGTCGAGTGTCCTGTAGCGCTAAGTGTAGTAGTGCTCAAGAATAATAACAATAATAATAATAATTGGTTTTTGGGGAAAGGAAATGGCGCAGTATCTGTCTCATATATCGTTGGACACCTGAACCGCGCCGTAAGGGAAGGGATAAAGGAGGGAGTGAAAGAAGAAAGGTAGAATAGGTGGCGTAGTGGAGGGCTCCGGAATAATTTCGACCACCTGGGAATCTTTAACGTGCACTGACATCGCACAGCACACGGGCGCCTTAGCGTTTTTCCTCCATAAAAACGCAGCCGCCACGGTCGGTTTCGAACCCGGGAACTCCGGATCAGTAGTCAAGCGCCCTAACCAATGAGCCACCGCGGCGGAGCAAGAAGAATAATAAGAATTTTATACAAGAAATCATATTTTAAAGAAGAGAGCTCCTGTTAAAAAAATGTTTGGACTTTCGTCCAGTGAATACCAACTCAGCATAGGTATGCTGTTTCTCGTAGGGACATTCATTATGACATCGGTTGCAGTACCAGTCACACTGATGCCATTTAAACAAATAGATTCCTCATATTTGTGCGTACGCAAGAAACATTCTCACAGACAAATTATAGCCCCTAACGTGGTCTCATATGGAAATACTGCCCACTATAGACCCTTCATCAGGCCTCACCTCTCTTCTAGAAGTGAAATTGCACAAGAAGTTTTCAAGAGCTTTAAAAATATTGAGACGTTTTTTACATATGTTAAGACATGTAAAATGCCTGATTGCATTTCAGGCATGAAATTAACAAACTGGAAACATTCTCTCTTATCCAAAAATCTAAAACCTAATGCAGTACCTGTTGTCAGACAAGGGAGAAGAATACAAGAAAAATTCTTCGACAGACTGTCCTTCAACGACTACGGCTTTCGGAGTGTCTTCTCGGTCGCTCCTGTGCCCAACTGGATTCCTCAAGCGACGTACTCAGTCCGGGATATGGAGCCTGCGGACGGCGGCAGTTCGTAGGTGGAACAGCAGGGGCTGACCCACTTTCATCATGCAACACGGAACGCTGGGCTCATAAGATAGGCCGCACATCTTGCCTGCCTAGAGATAGATCACTTGAACACTGAGTGCTCATAACTAAATAACTCATATAACTGTGCAGGCGGACCAACATGGATTGGCCAGCCAGTCACAGTGAAGAAATGTTGAAGCAGGTTCTAGCTTCTGAAGGCTGTGGTACTAATGGCGCAGACAGAATTGGAAGCTCCTGTGCCTACACTGCTGGGCTCTACAAACCTTGATCCTGTGGATATCTTTTGGAGTTATAAGGAAAAGGTAACTGAAATAAACCAAAATGTTCATCCTCTTCCCGGTTTACTTGTTTCGGTGCCCTTGTCAGTTTAGAAGCATTCCCTAGCTTGCTATCTTCTAAGTGGTACGATGCAGCATCATGCCGTTGAATGACTCCCTGCTGTGCGGAAATGCGTCGGCCTCCTTTAAACTGCATGTGGGTTTTATGAACTTCTCACGCTTGCTATCTGTATAATATTTGATTGTTGTTTGTTCCTCTTCGATCCTCTTCTTCAAATCTTGCACAGCTGGATAGACATTCTGAGCAAACAATGTTGGAAATGAAAGGAACCCGAGAACACCTGGATTTGTACGATGGCATCTGCCATGCAGAAGATCTGCCAGTGCAACTCCTATTGTGGCATGACATGTAGATCTATACATTCCCAAATACTGTGCAATGGTGGTTTCCAAAGGGCGACGTTTCAACGAAGCCAGTTTAACCAAACACTCAAAAGTTCTGTTAAATCACAGTTCTCCCATTGGCTTGCAGCTGATATATTGCAGAACGAGTCAACTTTAAAGGCCTGATAGTCAAAAATTTCTTACATTTTGTTGGCATGAACTGAGGACCTTGATCTGATACTATCTCTTCTAGACAACCTTCATAGATAAAGGCCTCAAGTGAGAAGTCTGTAATATCTGTAGTTGTTACATGATGTCATCTGGAACTCAGGGTATTTGAAAAGATAGTCAATAAAAGCGATGGCACACCGGCAAAGTCGAGGTGCTCGCTTAAAATGGCTGACTATGCCGATTGCCAGCTTTTCCCAAGGCTTCTCCGAAAAAGGAACACGCTGCAAATGAGGTACAGATGTTATCGCGTCTTTGCGACATGAAATGTATTAGTTGGTATGATCTCCTCTGGCGTGTATGCAGTACCTGATGTCATATCTTCCCCCAACGCGTAATCCTGCACTTCTCTAACAGAAGCTCGGCGACGAATGCAGACTAACTGAAATCTCCAACTCGTCCACAATAAAATCAAGTTCTCCTTTGATGCATGTAAATTAGGTGCCGACGTTATGTGAAAATTCGGTCCACATCTGTAGGAGTACACTGAAGTTCTTGAAATTTGTAGTTGTGAGCGCTTATTGGGTGGAATTTTAAATTTGCGCGACTGTTAGCGTTGAATGATGGAACGTTGCGGGCAAAGTCGCATCCGTTCAGAAAGCTGCCAGAAACGCTGCTGAAGAAATTACTTCTGCACGTAGTTTGGCTCTAAGATGGCTTGTTGCGCCGGGAGCCTTGAATGAAATTGTCCGCTTTGTTATGGACGCATGGCCCACTGCCACGCTTGAAGTGCTGTAGAAGATTACGGATAAGCTCGCTGAAACGAAGACACGGTTTCTTGACGAAAGGGACAAATTTGACGAAAAGATGAAATATCTCCTTTAAAATATGGAGGAATATATGGCAACGATGGCCTTACTTGACGCTGTTAACTGAACTTGATAAAGGAAGTAGGTTGCTTTCTTAATTGATTGCACCGGTGCTGCTACTTCTTGAGCGTCGTGAGCCTTTTGATCGCACCGAATGGCTATATTCGATGCTGTGTCGAAGGAGATATTGGATCCTTCTAACAAAAAAACGTTCGGGAACGCGCAGCGATGAAACGCCGGTTACGAACGTGTCTCTGATTCGTTCTTCTGGGGACGAAAAACTTTATGTTGTTGCCAGACTTCGGAATGCGGCTATATATTTTCAGACCAACTCATCTGGCTGCTGCAAGTGGTTGTAGAATTTGTCATTCTACAACCAAATTTGTCAACACTAAATACTCTTGAGCAAATAATGTTACACATCTGGCTCAGTATCTCCTGTATCTGTAGACGCTGTTGCTGGATGCAATGCAATCTCCGAATGCGTCGTATTTCGAGCAACATAAATTCTGCGACATTCACCCCCTAAATTAAGTTTAAACAGTAATTTCTTGCTTTCAGGCGATGCTGAAGAGTCGCAGGATATTGTATTTCTTTGTTTCCAGTTGATTATTTTGTTCACAGTTTGTGTTTGCTTAGTATAACCGTTGCACATCTGAAATTTCATACGTCACGGTTGCAAATAACGTAGTGGTTTCTGTGAGCAATGTTCAACATGCCGTCTAACGAAGTCGACTTCTCCGAACAATACTTAACATGGCGCCTGGCTTCCTCAATAGCCGGTGACGGAAATGGTGGTGACCACAAGTTCTCCTCAACGGAAGGTTGCGAAAAAAACCAAGACCTCTCGGTATCCTCATTGGCCTCTTAAGAAAACGGCGGCGGATTCCCGGTCTCCTCAATGGCCGGTAATGAAAATTGTGGCGGCCTCCCAGCAATTGACTTGCCCAACCGCGAATTACGGAGATCACGGTAGCCTCCGGCTCCTTCAAAGGCCAATTACGAAGATGGCGGCGGCTTCCTTGCCTTCTCACTGGCCGGGTACGAAATAATAGCGGCCTCCTGAATATCTGTCAACATAAATGTCGCCCCAATACACTGTTGTACTAGCGGTTCTTCATTCATTCTTCATTGAATAATGAACATGACCATTAGCTGCCTCCCGGTCTTCGCGATGGCCGGTTACAGAAATTGTCGGCCAACGCTCTACCTCCCTTCTCTTCTGCGCACTAACAGATTGCCCAAAATGGCGTAACTTCCTCTCTGCTTCCTCCATTCAATTTGATGGATACGGATGCGGCTACGTTAGTCAGTCTTGAATGAATATTATTCAAACATGAATGACGTACTATTTCTTCTTCTTTTTTTATGTGAGAAATACAGCATGTCTTTGAGTACATTCTTCAAATCCCTCGCATCTTAGCAACTGATTAGGTCTGCTTGGCTTAACAACCTCCTCAACCCCACAGAACTGAAAACGCGTAAAAACATGACCGCAGTCATAAAGCCCTTCACGCGTCAAGAAATACCGGTGATGATGAATGCACTCACTCGCTTTCCATAGTTATGACTGCTCCAGGTGAACGCAGCAATTTAGCAGCGGCCCGGTCCTCGCTGACGACGCAGAAAAAGGCAGATAGACGCCGAAGTCTGCTTTTGAAGAAGAAGTTGAACATGCCGGTGGAGATATGACTTGTACTGTTACCTGAATAATATTGCATAGAAAATGAATTAAAGATGACGGGATATCGTCCCATTATTTTGCGACTAACTCATTACAACAAACGCTCGTTAGGCCAACAGGCCTAACGAGTCCCGTTTTCGTCGTCAATGTACTGTGGGCTTGGGCACATCATGGAGGGGGTCAACTCTCAAAATAACAAGACGAATGACCTTTTATTCTGGCGGGTTGGCCTTATATAGGAGAGGGTAACGTGACAGTTACTAGCGAATATGAAGTACACATCTACATAAGTAAGCCCAAAATGAATCCAATAAAAAGAAAGCGAGACTGAAACTCAGGACACAGCACATATCAACCTCCAGGAGTATCGGCGTCTTGTGGTGTGGCACTTTCAGAATTCGGGCCGCATTTCTAGTCTGGAACCTGTTCGCAAATTTTTATTGTTTTAACGCGTAGTCTTAGCTGTAGACGCACCTCTTTCAGAGCTGCTGGCTCGTATTGGCGCCGCTAAGGCCTGCCTTTGCTATTCCTTGAGCAACTGCCACGAAGAGGAGGCGGAACAGCAGTAAGAATCGCTCGTGCGCACGCGTTCCGCCCTCCTCGTTCAGAATTTGGGTATTCGGACGCCGGCACTACGCCGATCATTCTTCCGCGACGAGTGGCCTTTCACATTGCGTGCCTCTTTGAAGACCGCCCGCCTCGTCCTTCGGTCGGAGCGTCGTTTGCCTCGCCACGCCTCCCAACTCCTCCATGTTGGCGTGCGCCGCTGAAAAAAGCCTTGGCTTCTGCCTCGAGAGCAGCGGCCGAAACATGGACTCTGCGAAGCTGGCACCTGGGCGGTCACCGGTCTCCTACCTCCAGCAGAGCCTCGTCGTCTCGGTGCGTTTTTACGACAGGGAACACGGTGAACAAGGAAAACAATTAGGTGGTGACGGCCACTGTCAACGAGATCCAAGACAACGGCGACCGAGGCTACTTGCACGGGCCAGCGCTCATCCTAGCAGAGCCGTCACCCGTCCTTCCATTCACCACCACGGGGATTTGACAACGACGGTTTATCCCGTGAGTTTTTGAAGGGACGGCAGCCTCGCGAATCTCCTGGATTTGTTTTGATATCCTGGTAACAGAACTTTTACAGCTTCTTATATCGAACTTGGAAATCGTCACTTTGTGCGTCTGCGCTCCGCTGGTCCAGTATAATAACCAGGGATTAGTAATAGTTATGGAAAGTTAACAAAATCTAAATTTGTGCGCACGGCTCTTGTTTTTCAGTGTCAGTACTGAAAAAAATGAACTCAGGCTTAGATAGTTTTATATGTGCTGCAAAATTTTAAATCAGGTACCTATTGTTATTGACACGGCATTTGCGTGCTGTCGATTGTGTTTTTACGTACACCTACTTGTCGGAAGCGGCTCAAATTAATGCACATTTCTGTCAACAAAGCTAGCGCTACCCAGCATCTGTACTCGGGTTTTCTGACGGGTAGTGCCCCACGTCTTGGCAGCCTGCCTGTCTAGCCAACGCCTGCCGCTCTTTCGAAGGGAATGAAGGCAGCTGTATTGATTCGAACCTGAGTTGGGAGTTATCCTTTCTGACATTTTTCGGGCGTATGCAATCCTATTGTTATTGCTAAGACGGTTCGCTTGAGACTCATAATGGAAGGAAACGCAAGATTAACAAAAGATTTCGCAAATATCGGGCTTTCAACCTAAGATTAACCAAAGTTTTAAGCAGCGCAGCGCGTGATCATCGCAGCAAAACCAGCTGGCTGCTATTGGGAGATTCTTAGGCATGGGTCAAGTTTTTGTCACTTTGTGCATCTATTTTATAAATGACGGTGCTTAACTCTTGGCCTCAGGAGCGAAGTGTCAGTAGGAAAGCTAATACAACCTTGCAGAACAAATGTCCTGAATGTTTACAACACGATGCGAAGTTTGTGACAGATTTACAGGCTTCATAAAACTTTCTCTGAGTCCCCACGATGAGGTTCAAAGTACCACGGTATACCACAGCGGTTCTGTGGTTTCTGAGAGCTATAAAGTCATTGCCTCAGGAAAGGCAGGCGCCTATGAGCAATGGAGCTTACAGTGTCAGCTAGATGCGCCTGAAGCTGCCATAAGTGTCGTTTCACATGCTGCGACAAAAATAAAAATATTTGGCGCAACCGGTAATTGATATTTGCCTGGTCAACTCGTCATTAAACATGACTGGGCGCTTCACAGAATGTATTGATGTCGTTGTGATGGGTGGAATTTTAGGTGCAAGGCAATATTCGCATGATTTGATTAGAATAAGCAGTTTTGCTTCAGCTACGGCGACAGCTCCCGTCCGACTCCACTTCGCACACCGTCTCGGCGCTCACCACTGGTCAGTTGGAGAAGAGCGGACCGACGCTGCGATTGAAATCCAACCACACTAAAACCATTCAGAAGACGTCTGCGGCTATACCGATGCTCTCTCTCCTGTCGCACACGAATGATATTCGCAGCGTCGGGAGGTGAAAGTCGCAGCATGTGAAAAGACCTAACGCGTCACAGTGGGGCACTAAGCGCGAGCGGCGGCGATACATGTGCGCCAGGCTTCAACTAGACGTGGGTTCCACGAAAGTGTTCTTATATAAGATGTGCTCCGCAGATTAGAACACAAAACAACGCGCACTACACGCACACGCACGCACGCGCGCACAAACAAACGCACAAACTAAGGTGCAAGCTAACATTCCCCATAAAAAGCTTCTGCACGAGCACAATTGCTATCATCATTTTCTGGCGGGTTTGTTGAGTTCACAGCTTACAGCCTTCAGAAAGGCATCTTTCGCTTTGCGCACTCCATCAACAATTGCTACCGCATTATACAATGCATGCAGCAGCCCAGCGTGGGAGGTTTTCTATCTCGCGGGCTTTTTTTTTTTTGTAAATCGAGTAAAGAGAGATCTGTAAGTAAAGCACACCCTGCTGGAAACGTTCCAGCAATTTATTTTCTACGTGCCTGCAACTTCCCCACTGATATGTTGTTACTGAAACTAGCTGCAGAAAATTTCGATACTGGTTTTGATATTACATTTTTTAGACACTGAAATAGGTAGTGAAAATTAGGCCAAGTTACTGCAAAAGGCATTAATTTGGTTTCAATCGTTTATGGCGGTCCATGTCAGAAATCCTTTCTAATTGTTAGGTGGGACACCCTGTATTTTGAAAAAAATATCAACCTCCGGTGCATCTGTGAAGGTGCCTAGCGGCCGTTGAGGTTCAAATATGAAACTGGAGTAGGTGTCGTTGACACGTCAATTGCCTGCCCAAGATTTTTCAAACCTCGCTAGAGGCAGTCAGAAGGCGCACGTCTTTAGCAACGAAGGAAAATCCCCAGTGCAACGAGATATTGTGGCGTTCAACCTGTTAAATGCGAAGTACATTATATTAAGTAGAACGCACCTGAATTTGCGTATCAGTTTCCAGAGACGTTATCTGAATAGTGACTTATCGTATGCGGGTGCGCCATGGACTTTATTACACTTTTGTCGCCGTGAGACAATACACTCACTACTGTAGGCGCCCACCAGCGACCCTCAGCACTTTTTCAATGCTTGAAGCGAGAGCATATGTCGACTCATTCAGATGCACCTCTCTGTGCAAACCTTTTGATACAGGGTGAAGTATTTTTTTATGCTACTGCAGAAATGACAAATTGGCACTGTCGTCTGTTTTACCTCCACGTTTAATGCTTCATGCATAGCGTAGTCCACTGGCTGACGCTAGCGCTTTGAATAATGAATTAGAACCTTTTTAAAACTCTCTCCTGTTCTTCCTCTGATGTTTTGTTCACCAATCTATATCTCAAAAATAAAAGTATGGTTGCATGAACGCGTTTTCTCTGCCGTGTAATTAATAACTAATGTTCTATATTTGGTACAATACTGTCAGTTATAACAAAATTTTCTTCCTTTTGTCTTCGAAAATGCTTCAGTACACATCGTCTATTAACGTGTCTGCCGCAGCCACCGCCCGGGATGCGCTCACTGGCGAACGCGGAGAGGTACCTCTGCCTTGGGCTTCCCGTGTATCCGCCCATGCGGGAAGCGTTATTGTCTGCTCCGCTCACCGTCTCTGCTGCCACCACCACCAAGGTTCTGGCCGTGCTCCGACCGGAAGAACGGGGCGGAAAGCACACACGGGACACGGCACACGCTGATCTCGGCTGCTTTTCCCCGTCCTCCGCCGTGAGTGGGATCTCGTAGGCGCCTGCACGTTTCTCTTGGCAATGACCACCTCACAGTATCATGAATTGGGAGAGGGAACACTTGACAACTTTTGGCCGTATACGCAGCTTTGCTGCCCACCAGCCCGAGTGGGTTGCTAACAATTTGTTAACAGTTGCAGACGCGCCACGTGCGTGTGCTGCATTGCACGCCGAGGTTTACCAGGCGGTTCCACAGACTAGTAGTGTCACTGAGATTTCGAATACTGTGCTCGTGTTCTCTTCGAGTGAACAGCCGACGGTAAATACGATGAGTTTTTTTTGTACTTAAGGGAGTGGGCTTGGCAGGTTAGTATGTAGATAGTGATCTTATCCACTGTTTAGATGTCATTTTAAGTATCACATGTTTACAAATGATCAATATTGTACCAAACCGAATTTCCCTTTCAACCTTTGTGTTTCAATAGTTGTTGGTTTGGTTCCTATTTGTCACCAGTGGCTGGTGTTATTTAGACTTCGTTCTGATCCTGGCTTCCTGGCTAGTGCCCGCTGTCGCTCTTATGTAGTGCGGCCGTTTTTACCAATTGCTGCCGCGTTTTTTTTTCAGAGCAAATGCGGGAGCAAAGAAAGATATAGCACTGGGCAGGTGTTTGCTCTTCACCCATAGTGATGGGCCGAGAAGTATGAAATATGTGCAAAAATCTTTTAGCCCCATTTACACGCATCGCTTCACACGTTCAGCTCGTATGCCGCAGAAGGATTTGTGGTGCTTCTGGCTCGACTCTGGTTTATGCTCTCAGCTTCATAGGATCACATCTGCCTTGATTTCAGCGTGATGTGCGTCCCCGTCATGTTCTCTTAGTGTGTTGGCATACGCCAGTGTGGCAGCCGCGAGGCGTCTCAGTGGTTGTTGTGCTCGGCTGCTGACCCGAAATAGGCGGGTTCGATCCGGGCCGCTGTGCTCGCGTTTGGATAGAGGCGAAATGCTAGAGGCCCCCGTGTACCGTGCGATGTTAGCGCATGATAAAGAATCAAAGGTAGCCGAAGTTATCCCGACCCTACCACTCATAGCCTGCGTCGCATTGGAACGTAAACCCCATAAACCACGAACTAAAGCAAGTTAGTGTGGTGGAATGTGAACAATGTGTAGATGCGCAAAATATCTCAACTTGCACTGCATTTAAAAACTCAAACAATGCAGGGTGTAATTAAGGCAAACATATCGCTAAGGTGGCGTTCTATTTGGGGCTAAGAGAACCTTCTCCGTGTTGGCAGCATCGGTATATAGCAGTTGGAAGCACTCAGGCGAAAAGGTCTGCACTTGACTGTTGAGCACGCGAAATGAGATTTAATGGAGCTTATACGTTTTACAGCGGAGCCGAAGTTGAAGTTGAAAGTTTATTAATGAGTCCAAAAAATGTTACATGCGTATACAGCGGGAGGTCCAATGATACAAGATCGCAGGTGGGATAGCCCATGACAATAAATTTTAATAAGCAAAAAAATATAAAATACACAGCACTATAATTAGCGATGCAGAGAATAAATAGATAGATACAGAGTCTAATATGTGTACACAAATATTTAAATATGAACAATATAATGCAGGAGAATGTACAGTAAAACACTGACAGATTCCGCAATACATAGGATGAATAACAAATAAAAGAAGAAAAATCACGCATTAAGAAGGAAAAACTTTAATTTGACCTTGAACAAAGAAGTCGGATTAGTTTGTTTTATGTCTAAGTTCAAAGGATTGCAAATTGATATGGATGAAGAATAGAGGAATTGTTTCCCGTAGTTAGTTCTGACCTTAGGTAGTAAAAAGTTATTACGCAGCGCAAAACCTGTGATGAAGTTTCTTATGATCGTGCCGGGAGAAAATATGCTTAGCGGGAACTGATGATGCAGACCTTTAAAGAATAGGATAATAATGTAAAAATAAAGCGCCGAGATAGGTAAAACGTTTAATTCAATGAACAAAATGCGTGAGGGTGACCTTTGAGGGCTATAGGTTACGATGCGCACGGCTCGCTTTTGCAGTTTTATTAAAGGCCAGAAATAAATATGAGAGGCGCAACACCAAGATGAGATACCATAGTTAACGTGGCTGTGGATGAATGTGAAGTAAAGTAATAATGAAGTTTCGATTGGTAAATAGCTTCCGGCTTTAATTAGTGAGCGTAACCCATACGAAAATTTCTTGCAGGTTTCAGATACATGATGATGGGTGATGGAGCTGACAGCGCTCCGTTCAATGCGGTTCTGGATTTTGCATTCTGGTTTCCCCTCAAGCCTGGATGAAATTGCCGGATGGCCATGAGTGTGTGGAGCGTCATTTAAGCTCACAAGAAAACTAGGCTTCAGTAAAAATGTATTCAGCACAATGTATTTTTCTATCCGTAATCCGTTTTATTATTCTGCTCGTGGGTTGTGGAATGCAGGAAGTGAGGTCTCTCCTTTCGTGCATGTATTATTTCTTTCTAGTGGATAAAGCAATCTAGAATTTAGTACTGAACTCGTAGTAGTGCACAAAACATGCAAGTTGAATGAAGACACAGGAGAGTTTAATTGAGCAGAAATCGCGCAGGCTGCTATTGTGTGTATGGCTATGCTATGCTATGGTATGCGTGCTATGGTGTATGCTGTGGTATGGTGCTATGCAGTGTGCCGAAGCACACACCATAGCATATCTGTACATCAGGGTGAAGACAGCACGGGAGATTGCAAAGACAAGCGAAAACACAAACGATCCCTTTGGAATGTCAAGGTTATTGAGGTGAAGAGCGCCAAATTGTAGTTTTCGTCGCACAGCTCGCTTTGCGCAGGCGCACAACGCAGAATTTAATAGCACTGCGCATTCTTCAATTCAGGCGGTAATCTGCTGTATTCGCAAGCATTTACAAGTTACAAGTGCAGAATGTGCAAGAAAATCGAGTTCTTGCGCTATAGATTGTGGAGATCGCACCCAGGCTACAACCTCGGACTGGGAAAAAGTCACGGGGCACGCTTTGTATATTTACAGTCACACTTATAAAAACAATTTTTGTTTTTCAATTAAAACGTCACCAGTCGGAAGCATTCTATGCGTTGTATGTGCAGAAGTACGCTGTCTTACGCTGTAACTGTAAAGCACAAAACTTAGCAACTCTTCTAGGTATATACACAACAAGCGCTTGAACCGATATCCGCTTTGGTTTTGCAGTCAGAATTGTTTTTAGTCTCCCGATGATTTGTACAATGCCCGCAAGGGTGCTAATCTTGAGGTCTAAAAATAGCTTAGTAGCGTGCAAACATCAGCGCATTCGATGAGGGAGGGAAACGGCGCAGGTGTCTTGTCGGAACACAGAAAAGTGCCAGCAACGGATTTGGGCAGCTGAGCACTCTGAGTGAGCCCACGTACTCATGATAGACCGAGTCAAAGTACAGAAGGCGACATAAATATCTTAGTCATGCAGCTCTTTCCATTTCCATCGGAAAGAGCTACATGACTAAGAGGCTGGAATCAATCGCCTGCCTAGAAAAGACAGGGCCAAAGACTACACAGACAGTTGCTTACTAGGATGTTTCCGGATTATTTTTACTGCTACTGACTTTTTGCACAGGACGAAATCAAAGTAGCTAATTTTGTTGTCGCAAATTCAGAGCCACCGTGGCAGCAGCGGCAAGGAGGGTTGGCTGCGATCGCGCGTTATACTGAAGCGCTAATCGACCAACGTTGCTGTGCCGCCGCTTTTAAGGCGTACTTTGAAAGGGTAATCCGCGAAAGTTGTTCCAGTAACAAAAGAACAGTTTTATTATAGGGACTATGCACTGAACTCACGGTAGCCGCCATTTAGTGGTACTTGAATCACATCGAAAGGCTGCTCGCATATCTGATTGGCTTATCGCCCCCTCTTCCGGCTTGCACTGCTCAAGTTGAGCGCTTTACCATAAAATGACGTGAGTGCGTTCTATACATATAAATGTGGTGCCGACAATTATCGCAGTACTTTAGAGGGCAGAATCATGCTTTCTGCTGCGACTGTGAGACACCAGTAAAAAACTTAACTCCGCTTCTACGAAAAAGACTTTGGAGCTGTTATAACTGTAGAGGTGTGCGCCGAGGCATCGGCGCACCGCCGCCTACTGCGCTCGCGGCGCCGCCGCCGACGATGACGACGCTAACTGATAAGCGCGCCACGGCCGCCGCCGCCGACGTTTTCCCTCAGCGCAATGGCGCGCCCTCTAAATACGAATATATTTTTCCCCTCAAATCTAGCTGCGTTTGCGATTTAGTTTTCTCTTGTTTAATTCTTTTCCCTGTCTAAGGGATATAATCAATTCAACTAGTCTTCATGTCAAGTGTGTCTCAATGAATAAAACACAAAACAAACAAAAACATCCCTGCTTTCCGCGCGTCTACGCATGCGTATTGTCACTAGACAGCGCAACGTGACATTCGGAAACTTCTTCAAAAGCGCAACATGGCGCAACGAGAAGAAACAACGGTTTTGGAACGTCTGGAATCACGACTTGAGGGTCGCGGGCACTGTTGCGGCGGTTGGAATCAGCGATACGTACCAAAACGAACAAACACAGCGTAACATATCTCAGCTACAAAAATGTTCACCTGCTGCAAAAAAGAAGTATTTTATTTCTTTTTTATTTCGGGGAAAGTTCCTCATAAGGACAGTTACTTTCAACAAATTGTGATTTATAATGAGAGCAAGTGATTTCACAAACGGTTCAGACCGAAATGTTTGTGTTGTAACATCCACTTATTGGTTGGCAGGAAAAGGGCTGAACCATGCAAAAGTTCGTCATAAAAGAGGTCTGTTTCTTTTTAGTAAAAAATAATGTATAAACACAATCTCATTGAGAACAAGTGGAAGTACGATTAACATGTCGAGTGTCACATGCGTCGGTGCAGGCTTAACAATTCTTGGCGAATAGACTGGCTCTACACAATGTAAAAATACCTCTATAAATGGAGGATAGCAAAAAATTAAAAAATGCCACTTAGACGTTGAAATGGCCTTGCGCCACCGCCGATTATTACCAGGCGCAGCGCCGCAGACGCCGCCGCCGCCGTTCGAAACCGACACGGCGCACACTTCTATGTTACCCTTGTAATTGGAATCATGGATTTCGTCTCATGCGGTCCTCATTTTTTCTTCGCATGCCGTATATGGTTCGGGGCCCTTCTTGTGCTGGCTGCCTGGGTGAAGGCGGTACTTCGGAGTATACCGTTTGGAAACGTTTAATTATGTGTCGAAAAATTTCCGATCCGAATATGTACTGTAGTTTATTAAAAATGATGTGTTTGGCTATCAGGTGTCTCCAGACTTTAATCTTGTTAACACAATGTCATTTTGTTAGAAATTTAAAACATGTTTCGTTTCATTCCTTCCCTTTGGTTCCCTTCAGGAAATTTTGCACTGACAACCAACAAAAAACAGCTCCCAATATTTATTACAAAAAATTAGCAGAATTACCCCATCGAAATCAAGTTTCACCATTTTTTTGTGGTGTAAACAAAATTGCAGATTCAATAATCATTGCGTGGGAGATTGGCACTCTATTGCAGGGAAAATTCGCGTTCCTACAACATTAAATTTTTATCACTATAGCCTTAAATATTTGCAGAGGATGTCAGCCGCCGCGGCGGCTGAGTGATTATGGCGCTCGGCTGCTGGTCCGAAAGACGCGGGTTCGATCCCGGCAGCGGCGGACGAATTTCGATGGACGCGAGATTCTTGAGGACCGTGTACTGTGTGATGCCAGTGCACGTTAAAGAACCCCAGGTGGTCGAAATTCCCGGAATCCTTCACTACGGCGTCTCTCATAGCCTGAGTCGCTTTGGGACATTAAACTTCCATACACCATAAACCGTTTGCAGAGTATTTTAGATAACGCCAAAAAGCTACTTTTCAACGAAGTATTTGAAACCAGGTCTTAGTCGGCGGTTAAAAAAAGTGGAGAGCTTTAACTCAAAGAAACCGAGTAGACATGCGAGAAAGTACGCGTTCAGCCTGCCTGGCTCATGATTTTGCTTTGCTGGGTATTGATGAAGGCTACGATATGTGTAATTCACAGCGCGAAAGAGAGCTGCAGTTTACCACGAGACGTGATCCGCTGCGGCGATATCATAGTGCTCTCCTGCAGTGGCCAGCAAAGCTGATCTGCACGCTCTGCCGGGAGTTCGAATCTCAGTCGCGGCAATATTTTATTTCTGGTTTGGTCAAGGTCACCCTCAATGTCAAGCTTCGCACAAACTCGGCGAGCAGGTTGGATTTCATGCTTCAGTTGTGCTTTAGCGCTAAAAGGAGTCAAGACAGCCAGAGATGGAATACTTGCTGTACTGAAGAAGCTTCTTTAAAGCAAAGGAGGGGAGGAGGGCAGCCCTCTCTAACGCGGGATGGCTGGCTGCCCATGGTTGTAATGTGGGCAATAACTTTGAAAATGCCGGCTTTTTGCTGCACTGCCATCTTCAGTTCAGCGGCTGGCTCATGGCACAAGGGGCTCTTAGCCGCTTGATTGATGCAGCGGGACGTTTCCTCTTAGGATGAAGGTTTTAATAGTGATAAAAAGACAGTTTGTAGCACACCCTTGTCTCCACGCTTTATGTCTTCTCTTCCACTCTTTCCCGCATTCAATACAATTCATCTTTAAACCAACTCCCTCGCCGCCCTTAAACAGCTTAAGGCTGTTCCACGCACATTCCAGATTACACAATCAATTCATCGGCTGTGCGCAAAGCGCCCATCTCCTCTGCGCATACACTGGATTCGCGGCCATGCTCAGGGTACACGTAACATTCAAGCGGATGCTATGGCACACCTTGACAGATCAGATGACCCGCCACCTTCCCCTCTTCTCCCAGATTCGCTTCTGTCGCATGTTTCCGATTCACAAATTAATTCTGCGCCAGCGAACACGTGCTCTAATTCCTCCGTGTTCGTACCCTATGCCCCGTAGTCTTACTTCACAGGAAGAGGACTCCGTGCGCCGGATTCGGGCAGGGGCGGCTCTGCCCGCATCTATCAGTCATCAGTGACGTGAAAAATATCTGCCAGCAACTGACAAGTGCCCTCACTGTCGCACTTGTTGTGGACGTGCCAGCAACGGCTACTATTATGAAACGACTCCTCAGGGAGGTGAGCCTGTGTTTGAACCACGAATGTGATTACATGAAGTGGACTATAA